>NW_005842496.1:304151-305031 GCF_000455745.1 Alligator sinensis | reverse complement strand
TCTCTCCTCCTTTGCCGCCTCCACACTCTTCCTGGCGGAGCAGTTTTCTCCAGTTCGTGGTATCTTGTTTTCCTTTCTCCATCTCGGTCTTAAAGCTCCTCCCCTGTGTTCCCTGTAATCATCCCTCCTTTCCTGGGTTTCTTGCCAGTCTCTGAGCTTTCCCCAAAGCTCCCACTGCATTTTTAAATGCCCTTCGGGCATCTTCCTCCCCCCAAAATTCTATTTTCCCCTGGCCAGTAGATCTTCCGCCAGGCCCTGTATATATCTTTACAAATGCGACTCCCCTGACTTTGGCTTCAACTATCCGCCTCAGGGTCCGCCATCTGACTTGCCTTGGGAAGTTGTTAACGTACACGCATGGGTGCCTTCCTCCCCTCTGTTCTTTCTCCCTCCGAATTACCTTTGGTGTAGAGAGTTCTTCTGCCTCCTTAGCTTGACCTACCATTTGTATTTGGTTCGGTCCCTGCTTCTGTGCAGGACTGGATATTTCATTCTTAGGGTGGAGCTTGAGATGTCCTTCTCCTCCCCCCTTAAGTTCCCTGGGGTTCTGGCCCCTTCTTTCCAATTTAGGCCCCTGTACTCTTCCTTTACTCTGGGCTTCTGCCACTCTCTCCCCTTTGAAAGCTTTATCTGCTCTATTATCCACCAGAGCCTTTGCCATTTCTGGACGCTGGTTCTTTTGTCTTAGCTGTCCTTCTCTCTCTAGCTTCACCTGTTGTACCTCTTTTGGTACTGTCGGTACCTCCGCCTTGCACTTGCTGGCTAATTTCTCCACCTTTCCTCTCAAGTCATTTAATTCCTCTTTATACTGGCTTGCCCAGCGGCCCCATCTCCGATTCAGGCACCCCGTGACTATGGAGGTGATCTCTTCTCTCATCCT
>NW_005842496.1:302315-303647 GCF_000455745.1 Alligator sinensis | reverse complement strand
TCTGCTTTTCTAATGCCTCATGGTTGGCCATATATTCTCTTACCTTCTCTATTTCCTTTGTTATCGCTTCCCCTGCTTCTCCCAGACTTCCTTTCAAGGTTCCCAGCTCTTGCCACTGTTCCTGGCACATAATAGTAGTCCAGGACACATGCTCCTCCAATTGCTTAGCTATTGCGATTAGCTGTTCTCTCTGTGCCTGGGCAGTCTGTACTAGCCGCTGGTCACTCTCCTGCAGTGCAGCTGTCTCACCAGCCGTACCTTCTTTTAGCAAGCTTTTCAGGGACTGCATCTCTTCCCTGCATTGGTCCCTTTCCTCCTCCACCCTTTGCCACCGGGCCTGCAACTCCACACACTCTCTAGTTTTACTCTCTACCTCTATTTCGAGGGACCGCTTCAGGTCTTGCAGTGCCTCGTGACTGGCTGTATATTCTTTCATTCTCCCCATTTCTCTTATTATTACTCTTCTGGTTTCTTCTACCTGTACATGATTTTCTGCCAGCTTCTTTCTAAGCTCCTCAACCAAGCGTTCAGCCTGGTCGCATCTCTCTTGCCAGATCCCCAGGCTTTCCTGTAGGCTCTCTATCTGCGTCGCCTGGCTACGGATCTCCTCCTGGAGAGCAGCTATAAGGTTCCTGGATACCTCCAGCCGTTGTTTCTTTTCTTTTTGTTCCCCCATATCAGGTTCTGTGGATTTCTTCTCCCATACTGCCATTCGTTTCTGCATCTCTCGCAATTTCTCCTCTCTCTGCCTACTTTTCTTAGCTTCCTCTGCTACGAGTCGTTCTACTGCACGAGCCTTCTCTGCCTCTGCTGCCATTAAGCGCCTCATTTCTTTAGAGCCCTCCTTCTTTCCTGGTTGTACTCGCGCCTCTAAAGTGGCCACTTTGGCCTCCGCCTGCTCTTTTTGTGACTGAGCCATCTCCAGTTCCCACTCTATCCGTGCAATGTTTTCCTCTAGCTCACTCACCCGTAATAGCCCCTCAAAGTTCTCTCGTTTCAGGCTCTCCATGTCCTCTATACTTGCCATGACTGTTCTTGGCTTAAACCAGACCCAACGTCCTCAATCTAAAATTCTGACTGGCAGTCTTGTATTTGGTCTAGGCTTATCCTCTCAAGCCCTGCCCCAAATCTCACTGCCTTGCCTTCTCTTTATCTTTATCTAGCCCTCAGGTTCGTTTCCCCTTCTCAGGGACACGGGTTCTTTCCCCGTGCACGGCCGGTTCCCGGCCAATGCACCAAATGTCACGGCGGGGTCCTCGCGGAGGGCCGTGTGCTCCTTAAGGTCCCTCGCTCCGTGTCAGGCCGGCCCAAGGCACCCTCTAATTCTCGCCC
>NW_005842496.1:291979-300464 GCF_000455745.1 Alligator sinensis | reverse complement strand
GGGCTTTATAAGGGCCAGGCCCTGCCTCCTACAGGCAGCTGGCTCCCCTTAGTTGCCCCGGCAACCCGCAGCTGTGCTCGTTATGCCCTGCCAGGGCTCTCTCTCCCTGGCAGTTTCTACTCCCTAGGAGCAGAGCTCCGAGGTGCTCTGCGACAGTCATATTGTATGTGACCCACAAGAGGCTAATCAGAGCCTATACTACCTACCCTTAGGGTTTCCGCAACAATCATACTTTAAAAACCACTTGAATAATTTAAATTTCAACTATGTAAATACTAAGGACCAGATCCCTAAGGCAGCTGAATTCAATTACTTTGTGTATGGGAAAGGTATTTTTTGTGATCACTTAACAAAAGTTACATTTACTTGCAAGTATTCACAAGGTTGCCAAGTCTGAGTTTCATACCAAACCTTGTGTTATTTAATATTTTAAGATTCCATTACATTACAATCTAAGTTTTCAGCTTTTTTCTTTTTAGTCCTACTGGTTACAGAGAAAAGCTTGACCATGTAAAACCTGATGTATCAAAATCCAGAAGGCAAATAAAAGGAACCCATCAGTTATTAGTTCTTATAGTGCTTTTTGAAGTTCCAACTCATGACTCTGAACAAATGTTAGAAACGCTGTATTCATACCTATATCTTCATAGGATTTTGTGAAGAGATCTACATATATTTCAATGATTTGAAGTACTTACAGTTCAGTTTTACACATTCATCAAATTGATTTAAGAGACATTGAATGCTTCAAATTTGAATTTTTTTAAATGTTTAGTCATACATCTAGAAATAGTTCAATATTTCTTGATTATTGACTTCCTGCCTGATTAAATATTAAATTTGTTGGGAGGAAACCAGTCATTTTTTCATCACTGGGTTACAAAATGTGTTCATTTTTTATTAATGAAAATAAAGTTAATTCTCAGAAGTGGCAAAAGATTCTTAGCCCTGAAAAGAGAAGTATCCTATCCACAGAAGCACGTGTTTGAATTTTTGGAGCACTGGTAGTCCATTCCACTCATGTTTTAAACCTCACTCAGTGCAATCATTTACTGCTTAAGAGAGAGCGGGGACTTCAGTCTACATGTGCACAGTGTATAGATTGCAAACAAAGGTATCAATTCATGCCAAACGAGGCAAACATTTTTGTGCCACTGACAAATTAACTATATTTTAACTGAAACTAATTATTTTGGCTGTGATTCAAACCATCATTAGATGGAAACCAGGACACAGGCTGAAGTTGAATTTGGGCCCTAAAGACCCACTGCCAATTCCAAATCCTGTTCCTTTCAAGTGTGTATGCACTTGAACTCCTTTACTACATGTCATAGTCTATTCATAAGAAGAATATTTCAGTTTTGCCTCCAAAATAGATAGTTTTCTTTCTCAACTACTTAGAGTTACACTTACAAGATACCAATTAAAATGTTCAAAAGTTCCTTCATGACTTAGAAGTTTAAAGTTCCTTTTTTAAAAATGACTTAGGCAAAATTTAGAAAATGTTTCAAGAGTAGCTAAAGAAATGAAGAAGGGTTAAGTGCCCAATCCACTTGGTTTTTTTTTTGTAAAATATCTAAGCGCCTATTGGCACCTTTACATGTCTGAGTACCTTTGTAAAATCTGGCTCCAAGACCTTTAAGTTTCACTTTCAGCAAATACTCAGGATCCCAAGTCTTTCTGAAAATGCTATTTGAAAAATCTCATACTAAAAAGTTATGCAATTACAGCTTTATTTACTCTCAGTCTCACTCTTTAGAGTCACAAACCAATACAGGTTTCCTTCTTCCTTCCCTCCATGCCAGGCCACCTGTTCCCTCCCCCACTTCCTTCCCTCCCCCTCCTGTAGCCTGGTCCAGTTCCCACTGCACCAGCCACACCTACTGGATTAAGCTCTCTGGCTGGTCCAGCCCAGAGATGGACCTGGCACTGCCCATCTGGCCCACAAAAAGGTTGGGCACCAGTAGTTTAGAACATTCTTTGTTCAAAGAGCCTTCCTTCAACCTCCCCTCCCACACACACACACTTTTTTGTAGTGTTAAGAACAAAAAGGTTAATAGAAATTTTAACATCATTTTAATATTTCAATGAAATACATTTTATCCACTAGGCTACACTATTTTTGGTTGACACCCATGGGAATGAAGTATTTTGTTCCTTGGAGAGCTCCCATAATTTTCTGTGCAACTGAAACAGAATGACTGAAAGGTTAGTTTAAAAAAAGGAACAAAGAAAGTTCAACTAGTTCAGTGAGACTGACCTTTTTTGTTAGGCATGCCACAAATTAAGCCCCATGCCCTCCCCAAGTGCCACCCCAAATCTCCTTCCCCTGCCTGATCCACTGTTCCACTTCCTTCCCCATGTCCTATCTGCTGCTGTGTTGCCTGCCTCCTCTCTGATCTACAGTGCACCACACAAAAATGCTGTCTCTGCCACTTGTAGCATGCATGCTCCAGGTTGCCCCCCTTGCCCTAGTTTACATAATGATCTCTTTGTTTTCAAGATGTCATGAATCAGATGTCAGACTTATTGTAATGTGCACCATACTTGAACAGAAGAGTGAAAACCAAAACTGCATTATGTGAAAAAGTCCTTATAAAAATAGGACTGAAAGAAACAAACAAACAAAAAAACAACCAACCAACCAACCATTTCCAAAAAAATCAAGGGAAGCAGAAATGCTACCCTGGGTTGGTAAAAGCTAGTTAGCTATCATGCATAGTATAAAGCAAGAAGCCAGATGCTTCTGCAAGGTTTAAAAAATTCATGAGGAATGAAATCACTTTACAAACCGCAAATATCAAAGTATTTGTTTGGCTTCTATCTATTCTAACCTGAAAAAGTAGTCAGATTCAAATACAGGACTCAAAAAACTTACCCAAAGCCTGGAAAATTTTGGATTAAGCCTCCAAAAGGAAAAGTGACCTGTATAGCATGCTTACCATGAGCATTACCTCCCTCCCTCCAATTTAATAAAACCCGTTTGAACTTCTATTTAGCTGAACTTAACTTTGTTTTAACAAAGTTAGAGAGAGAAAAAAAATCACTTTAGGCAAGCTATGAACAATTAATGGATCTTTAATTTTTATCAGATTACTAAAATGAATACTAAAAACCAAGGAATTTTAAATCACTTAAAGACATGCACCCCAGTGAACGATCATTTAGGAACACAATTAGAAGGACCTCCTGGGCCCTTATGTATGCCATAATATATAAGTCTGGTATAATTTTGCCAAATGTTTAATATCATATTTACATTAATGTGTTCAATGCCCTTTGTTCAGTAGGTCAACTTTGGGCCACATAAGAAAGTGTAAAGTGGTTGGTTCTAAACAAGCCAAGACAGTGGTGGAGAACTGCTTCTGAGGAGAAGAATTTTCACCAGTGAAAAGCTGGGGAAGGCAGCTGTACTGTTTCCTGTACCAGGTGTTTATGTTTCTAATCCAAGTCTAAACCACAAGTGTTTCTGAGGATAAGACATGCATGGAACATGAAGGAGGTATAGCACCACACAACTCTGCTGTCTGATTCTCTAATCAGCAGGGATCCAATTTACATATATAAAAGGTAACCCAAAATCCACATTTTTCCATGATTAAAATAAAACGTCACTAATATATAATTAGTGGTGTTTCATTTTAATCATGGAAAAATGTGGATTTTCGGTTACTTTTTATATCTGAAAATTGGGGATTTTTTTTTTTTAAATCAGGAAACCAGGATCCCTCCTAATCAGATAAATTAGAGATAATAGCTCTGAGTCCTAGAGCTTAGACAAGATGGTGTTATCAAGTCTTACAGATGCACGTGTTCTTTCCCTTATTTGACTGGTATAGTTTATATTCCTTGTACCTCCTCATTAAAAACAAGCAGGAATATATACTTACAATATTTAGTAACAGCAATTAGCCTTAGGACAAAAAAACGTGACTAATCTTTTTTAAAGCAAACTTTAAGTTATCATTAAAAAAAAAAAGGTCTCCATATCTTTTCTATCCTTATACACTCTCAACTAGAAGGGAGTGCATACATATGTTTAAGGTATAGTTATATCTTTATAGACCTCAACAAACATCCATTCATACACAACTTTAAATAGTATTACATTCAAGCAAGTGCATATTTTGCTGTAAACGTTTCACAAGTTGTATACAGAATACACATGCACACATTTGTTAAGGAAAGCAAAGGGTTTTCAAAACTGCTCCTACAAGAAAACTGAAAGGTACCAGTAAATATAAAAGATGTCCTAAAACTATCAGTTACCTCTATTTTTTCTGGCGCTGTTAACAGAACTGTGGCAGCCAGCGATCCCGCAGAAGCTCCTGCAAAAGCCTTCACAACCTTCAGTAAGTTCTCACCATGCCTGTAAAAAGCAGCTGCTGCCCCCAAGTGGTATATACCCAGAAACCCACAAGCTGCAAATGATAGATTGAGATGTTTCATTTTTTCTGTGGAAATAAAATTTTGCAATCAGGAACAGATCAATTAAGTGTTTTAACATGTGTTTACTTTTTCTGCATAATACCTACATAAAATGAGAAACCCCAAGAAAAGTGGCTTAATTAAAAGACAAATGGAAGTTGTAGCTGTTCAGAAGCTCTAAGCCTCACAGCACCTGTGTTTAAAAATGGTTACCTGAGTTAAGCATAATTTTATTCCTGTTGTTCTACCTGAAAATGTATTTCGTCTGTAGAACATTGTTTTAGGTAAACTTATTTATTTTGTTAGTTTAAAAAGGCTTAATATTGTGTAGCCAGGAGAGACATTTTGCCATTTTACTTCCCATCCACAGAAAACTTAATAGATGCAAACATATGCACCACAGAAACAATGATTCTGGTCATTTTGCAGAACCATATGAAGCACAGATACAATTTCTAAACCATCTTAGGCACAAACCAGGAGCAAAATTAATTACAAGTGTTGAAATATATATTTCCCAGTGTTGAACCTAAAATAGTACTATTGAGAAAAAAAAGTATTTCATTATTAGGACTGATACAACTTAAAAATGTTAATGTCAGTATCCAACAATTCTGAGAAATTTATACAAAGGTCATTTGTTTTTAAGAGAAAGAACATAAAAGCTATAAATACTTCTATGATAAAGCAAGAGCGAGAGAAAGAATTATAGATAAGTAAATGCAAGCCACTGTACATATTCTAAAGGAGTTATTAGTTTTAGATTAACATTTTATTTAAACAAAATTTGTGGGAGCTAGGTTTTTAGTTTCCTTCTCAAGGGCAAATATTATACTACCTTGAATTTATGTGCAGTTACGGCAGAAATTCTCAGCCAGGGTGTTGTGGTACCCTGGGATGCCAGGAATTCCTTTCAAAGATACTGCAGTGTGCTGGGCAATATCAGCACCGTATCATGCAAACACCCATGCATGATTAACAAGTTAAAGAGATTTATAAAAGTGCATAGTGTCAAAAGCATGCTGACCTGTCATAGTCTAAGCTCTTTGCAACACAAAAATTGCTCTATTTCCATAGTAAAAAAATGAGAAATAAGAGCTGGCATCTTCCAAGAGGTGCCTTGAGTCTAATGAGGCTAACCAAGCAAGTTAGCGGAACGATGGCAAAGCAGGATCTCTCATATTAATTTTATTTCAGTCTAGCTCCATCCCTCCTTAGAACCAGCCTTCAGGTAGTTGAAAGCCACTATTAAATCCCCCCTCCATCTTCTAGTTTGCAGAATAAATAAGCCCAGTTCCCTCAGCCTCTCCTCATAAGTCATGCCCCAGCTCCCTCACCATTTTTCACAGCCCTCCGTTGGACTCTGTCCAACTTGTCCACAACCTTTATGTAGCAGGGGGCCCAAACTGGACACAGTACTGATGTGGCCTCACCAGTACAGAATAGAAGGAAATAGTTACTATCTTCAATCTACTGGCAATGCTCCTACTAATGCAGCCTAGTATGAAGGTAGCCTTCTTGGTTAGGGACAGAAATTACACATAAACTGGTTTAAGTGATCAGAAACTGGTTTAGACCTGTAACAGGACAGATGTTCAGTGCACACAAACCAGTTTCAAAATGGCTGAAACCACCTAGCTGGTTCATGTAATGTCTGTCCAAGACCCCTTCCTGGTTCAACTTAAACCAGAGTCCCCCAGCATCCAGGCATGCTCTCTGGGCTGGGCTCTCTGCTCCAGTGGAGCAGGGCTGACCCTGCCCCTCTGCTCCTCAGCCCAGCAGGAACAAGCAGGGGCTGGGGGCTGGCCAGAGAGGGGTTTAATTCCCCCCTCCCTGTCCCACTGGCAGGGACTCAAGCTGGTTCTGCCAGGCCCTCCCCCACTGCTGGTTCAGTGGCGGGCCAGTAGGGCCCCTGAGACAGAGGGATTATTCCTTTCTCTTCCCCACTGTCACCGGGGAACCACAGCCAGGTCTGCCGGTCCTGACCACCACTGCTCACTCCCTGCACAGGGCAACTGGCGGAATAAAGGCCCTAATGAGGGGACAGGGCTCTTGATGGGGGCAGCAGCCCATCGTAGTGTCAGGGAGCGCAAGCCCCTTCCCAGCTGCGGCGGGGGGGGGGGGGGGGGAAGGGGCTGCACTGCGAGGCTAGATGCCCCCCCTAGCACCACCGCTGCAGCTCTGCTCACCCCACAGCGTGCCCCCCCGCCCACCAGGGGGGGCCTGAGCTCCCCAACACTATAACAGGGGCTGCTGCCCCCATCCAGGGACCTGCCGCCTCACCGCTGCAGCAGCCGAGGGGGGCTCGGCCAGACACTGGCTGACAGGAACCCTTGGGCAGGGGGTAGGGAACAGGATTATTCCCCCCTCTCTCTGGCATCTGGCAGAAGGGACAGGAGTGGGCTTATCCCGCCGCTTGCCCTGCACACGGAGTGAGTGTCAGCAGTTGTGGTGGGCAGACCCCGCTACAGTCTCCCAGGGGCAGAGGGGGGAATAGCCCTCTCCTCTCTGCCTCAGGGGCCATGTCCTGCCGCTGCAGCAGTGAGGGGGGAGCGCCAGGCAAATCCCAGCTCGGTTCCCTGCTAGTAGGACAAGGAGGAGGAAAACCCCTTCCAACTAGTTTACGCCAGGCTGCTGCTGGGGCCTGGCCATGCCCCCTGCTCCTCCTGCTTTCCTGCAGTCAAGGGTCTGCTCTAGCACCCCCCAGCTTTTGGCCTGAGCCACTGCAGGAATGTGCTTGCATTTCATGAATGATGTAATGTTCACTTCCAAATTGGTCCAATCTAGGCAGGTTAGACTAACCTGCAAAAATTGAATCAATTCAGGCTCAAGCTTTTTGACTGTCTGTCCCTTAGACCATGATAAGGACACACTTGGCTCATATCCAGCTCATTGTCCACTGTAAACCCCAGGTCCTCTTTCAATAAACCTATTTATGGCAATGTACTTAACCCCATATGTATATATTTTTAACAAGTCTTTGATTACCTCAAGGAGAAAGCTTAGGAGATGGCACCTAGACTACTCTAGTTTTAGTGTTTTGTTAGAGAACAAGTGTCTTAAATGGAGCAAATTTGAAATTTTTTTATAGGGCTGAGCCTACTGCCAGAATTTGTGGGAAACAAGAAACCAAACCAAAGTTATGTCTCTGTTTGCACAATGAAAATTTAGAAATAAAACTCCCATGAGTGCTTTCATTGACTCACTGAAACCATAGAGAGAAGTCTGTCCAGTACTCTCAGGCTTCTATGTAATACGGTGTAATGGTCTAATTTGTGAAAGTCTACTTTAAAAAAAAAAATAAAAGAAAAAAGGGTTCCTTCAAGATGAAGTAAGATAGAAATCAGTGGGCATATCTACACATGGTATTAACAGGCAACAATAAACTGCAGAATTTATTGCTCCTGGGAAGCTCCCAGGCATGTGGTTTACATGTACACCCGGAGCACAGCACACTGAGCCTGGTTGGAGCAGCCCTGGGCTGGCAGGCTGACCCCCTCTGCCAGCTGGGGCTGCTGCGGAGGGGCTGGCTGGGGCATGAGGGTGCTTCAGTGCAGAGCTAGCTGACAGGCAACCCCCACACTGAAGTACTCTCATGCCCTAGCCAGCCGGTTCAGTGTCTATACTTTTGCTGCTGCGCACAAAGATCCCCCTCTGCAGCGGCGTAGAACTTGTATTTACAAGTCCTACCCCACTGCAGAGTTTATTCGTTTTGTGCGTCCTAATAAGAATGCATGCATAGATGCTGAGACAATTACTGTGTGGTTAATTAGGCAACTGTGCAGTAAACATCTCGTGCAGATGTGCCCAGTAGGAATAAGTGAACAACTCTGTAAAGGATGAGAACATGAGTTTGAGTATCTGGAAAGCTGAATCCTGATAGTAACTATCAGAACAGCTCTTTAATAAAAGACATAGCAAAGTTCTCATATCCCACCCTCCCCTGCCCCAATTCCCACTATTTCAACTTAAATGCCCTGCTTGTTTTCATACAGAAAATGAAATCCTACCTTAATGAAGTCAATAGCAAAACTCCTATGGGTCTACCAACTCATTC
>NW_005842496.1:285792-291948 GCF_000455745.1 Alligator sinensis | reverse complement strand
AGAAAAGGTGTCAAGACTGATTATCGATATGTTTAGTTTTCACCTTCAGAAAAAAAAATGGTTAGAACTTCTTTTTAATTCCTAGAACGTTCATTCACAGCACACAGCACCATTAGTGCAGCTAGCACAAGGACTTGATCTGCGTTAGGGATTTTAGGCAGTGCTGTTACACAAATACAGTACAGCCCATATGCTTTGTAGGATTAGGTTCCTTATTCTGTTGTGGAGATGAAGGGTTTCTGAAGTTAATAAGGGTATACAGAGCCATAGCAAATAAGTGTGTGGAACAACAGAGGCTCTAGCTCTTTGTTGAGGTTTTTATTTCAAAAGGCACTGCTCCTCCCATCAGCTGTATTAGACTCCTGAAGAGCTCCAACTGATCAGAGAAACTGCAGTAAAAGCGCTTTGTAGTAAAAACCACATCAAACAACTGAATAGCTCATCCTTAATTTGGCAACCTGCTGTGAATTAAGCAAGTTGCAAACCACCCAGATAGATTGGGTTCTACCATATAAAAGACTTGATTAATAAAATTCCTTACAACCTGGGGAAAAAATAACTTACCCAATTGCTTTTTTAGCCAATTTAAATAACTTAAAATGTAAAGCAAGTAACAATACAAACTTTATGAATAAAAATACATAAGGAGAATCATTATTAAGCATACCAGATATTGCTAAAGGCAAATGTTTAATATTAGCACATTGATTATTAGGTACTGTCTGCTGCACAAGTTATTTTCCATTTTAATTTAGAATTTATCTTGAGTAAGACTGTGCAAGGAAGGGATATAAATGTACAAGCCCCACTACTAGTAAGTTTATAACTTTCCAAGGATTCTAAAAATCTATCAATTAAATTAGCATCAAGAAATCAAGTAGCAGTTGTCATTTGAGATTCTGCTTCTAGTTTCTCATTAAAACCAGAAAATCCCAAAAGGATGGACTACACTAAATGCAGAGAAATGGATTCAAAGCCTACTTATGTCAGATTTCCTTGACTTCACTGAGCTCTGGCTTGGGCCCAAGGAGATGCCAGGCTTCATTTCCCAAACATTGGGTGCTACCACACATGTTAAATAGGCTCAGAATGACAGAATAAATATTTGTTGTCCAACAGACTATTCCAACTTCTTCAGAATCATCCCCACTTCTCCTCCATCCCAAAAGACTACGAAAATACTAATAATGGAATCAATTTAACTGTAAAAATATCAAAGTTGAAAAATTAATTTAGAATTTTAAAAGGGGAAGAATGGGGCCGATGAATTATAACGGTAAATTATATTCTATTACTTATTAGGATTACCATATTTACAGTTCCAAAGAAAAAGAAGACTGGGGGTGGGGGGGTGGGAAGGTGCACTCCTCACTCCAGACCAGCAGCCTCCTGGCACTGCCAATGCCCCGCACTCCTGAACCATAGCCCGCCCCCAGTGCCCTTCCCTCCCTACCCATAGACCCCGTGCCCTGCCAGTTCCCCTCACTCCTAACCCATGGTCCGCCCCACTAACACAGGCCATGCTGCTGCCCCTCATGCCCAACCCACAGCCCCCTGGCACTGCCAGTGCCCCGCACTCCCAACCTGCAGCCCTCTGCCCCTCACTCCTAAGCCACAGCCGCCAGCTCTCCCCAGCCCTGCTGGAGGGGTCCCTCAACTGCCCCCATCCCAACCAGGCCAGAGCATGGTGGTTCCGGCTTGTACTAAAGGCAGCAGAGTAAGTCGGGCCCTGGCGCAGACTGCAGGGAGGAGGAAGGGAGGCCTGTGTGAACATGTCTGGGAAAATCTGGATGTATGGTATATATATAGGGTTACCATACATCCAGATTCTCCCATGTTAAATTTTATTTTTTTAAACTGTCATTTTCCTGATTTTTACCCTGCTTCTTACCTTTTCATAATTTCTATGCTCTTAAAATAACTGTTAAAAACTACAAAAAACACTTAGCAGCAAGAGTGATTATTGTCAACTTTTTACAGAACCAATCTGTTTGCAAGACACATGAATCCATATTAAAATAACCTGACAAGAAATAAAAGATACCCAGAGTCTAAAAAAAGGAAATACCTTTCAGTATATGTTGTTTTTCATCACATTGTTCCTTGGGATCCTTTCCAGATGCTATTTTAACTCCTTCTGCATTAACAGTTGCTATCATGTCCATTATCATCTGCTCATCCTTTCCCCAAGAAATCTATATCCATAGAATCAAGAGTTAATCTTTTGAAAGAAGAACAAAGGAAATTGGTTCAGGAAAACCTTAACTTATTTTTTGCTGAAATACTTTGAACAAGTATCTGAACAGGAGGTAACTGAGTTCTTTGCAATTTGCTGAAGACATTTTCTTTAGAAAGAGAAAGAAAAGCTCCACATTTTGTACATTTGTGGGTGCTTAGCAGGTTCAAGTGTTATATTACTGAATGCTGGTTCACCAATACATTACTTGTTTTTGAAAAAAATTATTAACCTGAATTAGGTGTCTAAAACCAGGTAGAGTACATTCTGCCTCTAACAGGGGCTGAATTGTATAATTTAAACTGCCATTTCCCTCTAATCTGGATTTCATCTCTTTGGAGATCTGTTCTGCTCTGATCCTGCCTTTCTAGTCTTCACCCCTTTTTCTATTGCGTGTTTCATACCCACATACACTGAAGAATTTTTTTTAGTATATCACTTTAGATAATGCTCTCTTAAGAACTCATTTTAGTTAGTCTTCCACTAGTGATCAAGTACACTGTACATCTATTTTTACTTTAAGAGGAAAAAAAGACCCTTCAAACTGCAAGATGTGGGGAAAACCAATGTCTTCTGTTACCTCCCTTCCCTATTCTTCTTTCAGTCATTTTATTAAATTAGTGTCAGAATCAGCAATTCAGGGTTTTACTCGTATAGGTAGTCCTCAATTCAAGATTGCAGCCAAATGATCAAACTTGTGACTGTAAGTTCTAAAGGAAGTGACCTGGTCTCTGGGTGGAAGAGCACCATCCATGCCTAGAGCACTATAGAAAGAATAAAAAAGATACTTACACTACATGTGGATTTAAAACGTATGGTTTTTAGACTGCTGTAGTTCAAAACACCAGTCCGAAACTGCTGACATTTTAGAAGTATGCAACCACGAAGTCTACCTTCTTTCAGTTTAATCCATTGCCTTTGAGTATTACATATTCTTTTAGTGGCCCACATCCTCTGCAAAGCAGCTTGTATTTCCAGATGATACAGAACTTAAAATGAATGTATTTGGAGCAGGGTCATCTTACTGCCACAGACATATGAACGACTTTGCTGTTAGACATGGATCATAAGGCTCCCTGCCTCCCATCCAATAACAAACCACACACCTAGTTAAAAACATTAAAAAAGATACAAATTAAGTGGTCAAAATATAGTTCTACAGTAAGGCCCTAATTCTGCAATGAGATGCATATTTCTTTTAGATTATATTTACACTTGTAGAAATATTTATTCCAGAAATGAAGCACCTATGGGCAATAGCAAGGATACTAACGGTCATATTGGAATTCACGCATTACTTGTCAACTTAAAAAGGTACCCCCTGTAGATTCTGTCAAGCCATCTAAAGATCACAGAACCATACAAAATTAGGGTTGGAAGGGACCTCAGAAGGTCATCTAGTCCAATCCCCTCCTCAAAGCACATCACCACACTCAAGCCACAGCTTTGTCTAGCCAGGTCTTAAAAACCTGAGGATGGCGATTCCACCACCACTCTGGACAACCTGTTCCAGTGCTTCACCACCCTAATATCCAACTTAAACCTCCCCTGCTGCAACTTGAGACCATTGCCCCTTGTTCTGTCTTCTGCCACCACTGAGAACAGAAAGCAGCTTTAAGCAACTTTCTGGCCCACCTAAACATAGATGGAACAGTTGATCATTTGCAAGAGTTATCTTCTATTCTGGTGATGAGTTTATGCAAAAGTGAAAAGCAAAAATCTTTGATTATGTCACTTCTTCATAACCACATTATTCTTACATGGCAAGCAAGCACTCTTGACTTTTTTGTAGCAAAACAGTCAACAATTCAGAATGCATACAAGAACTCTGCGTGCAAACTGTAATACATTTTTTCTAAATGTTAAAAATCATTTTCATTGTTTCAATGTGGCATTTAAAATATATTTTACAAGAAGTTTAAAATAGCTTGGCTTCCTGGGATCACAGACAAAGCAAGGCATACATTTGAAAGCTTTTCTAACTTCATCCCAACGATAATTGGTCCAATCAAAGATATTACTCTAAGAAATTCTTTCTTGTCACACAATTTCTGGACTGCCATGGCTACAGCACTCTTACACAAAACTTACCTTTAAACACTAAAAATACAATTTTAACTGGGGGCAAAAAAGGGCCCCAATCCTGCAAACCTCCACTTGCTGAGCTTCTTTCCACCAGTAGTCCCACCGACTTGAACTCAATGTTCACATGCAGACTATTCATGGCATCAGAGCCTAAATCAGGAATTTGCAAGAGGGTGGTAAGGTATGTTAGGTCCCTGCTACACATGACATCTATAACACGATTAACTGGTTAATCATGCAATAAATTTGGACTGTCCACACGTGCACAGTAATAATCACACAATTAACTGGTTAATCACACAAAAAATGTAGATCAGCCACATATGCAAGTTGCTTATCACATGATAAAAATGACTATCCAGCCATCAAGAGGCAGCCAGCTATAAAGTTTGTGCTTGAAAAATGTGTAAGAATTTTTCCAACTATGCAAGTTGATCTAATAAAAGATATTGGGTTTACCTGTCTGCCTATGTCCTTAGACCAACACGGCTACAACTTACAACCCTGAAAAAAAATGTGTAACAACTGTATAGCTGGTTTCTATCCAGCTTTAATTTGAACATGTAGCAGGGCTGCTAGACACAGACATTTTCAGAGCTACCCAGTAATCAGTCTACACGAGATACTGATTGTGCAGTAGCCAAAAAAACCTGTGCAGTAGCGTGGCACAGCAGATAGTGCCAACAGTAGCGTCACTTAAAAGATGCTTGCACAGTAACTCTGTTTACTGTCCATTTATTTAGTACTAAATCAATGTGCATAAACAACTGCATCATAGTGTCTTGTGTAGACGTGCCCAATCGGCGATAAATACAGCCCAGGCTATGGGCGTGATCCAGCCTTACAGAAAAGGCCCTTCTGGCACAGCTGCCAGGGTAGGGGCACTCAGTCTGGGTGGCAGCAGCTGGAGGCCCCCCATAGCCAGGGGGCGAAGGCAGGGGTAGGAGGAGGCGCCTCTGCCCTCTCTGTCTGTGGGAGCCCCGCTGAAGAGCAGAGGACAGCAGCGTAGAGCAGAGCCACTAACAGCGACCTCCCCCCGCCCCAAGCGGGCTGGGGGGGAGGGGGCGGTTGCTAGGAGACCACGCAGGCGGTAACGACCGGGGCCTTCAGCGAGCAGGCGCACTGCCCCCTCCCTTCCCCCCTCCCTCCGCGTGACGCAGGCCTGCTACTGGCGGGGGAGGGGTGGGTCGTCTCCAAGCAACAGTCGTCCCCGCCCCACAGGCTGAGCCCCCAGCCTTGTGACGTACCTAGCGTTCTAGGATGTCGAGCAAAGGCGCCACCCGCGCCCAGCCAGCCCTCCCACCTCTCCCCGAAACCCCGCGAAAGCGCGAGTGCGCGAGTGCGCGCGCCTGCGCGCGCGGGGACAACTATGACCGGCAACAACGGAACGCGGGGCGGGGGTGGTGCTCCCTGCTGCTTAGAGCGCGTGCGCAAAGACAAAGGTCCCTTTGCCTGCCCTGGCACCCAGGAAAGTCAGTCAACACGAGTCTTGAACCACAACCTCCCTCGCCCCCCAGCTGCACCTCTTGGGAGCGTCCTTATCAGGGATCCTGGTTTTCTGTGATTTAAAAAAAAATCCCCAATTTTTGGATTAAAAGAAGTCACCCAAAATCCCCATTTTCCCATGATCAACATGAAACACCACTATATATTCATCTATGCATTAGAGGTGTTTCATGTTGATCATGGGAAAATGGGGGTTTCGGGTTCCTTTTTTTAACTCAAAAATTGGGGATTTTTTTTTTAATCAGAGAAAAATGCAGGATTCCTGGATTATGTTTCTGACTATAAGCAGAAGTCTTTGCGCTTACCTAGGGTTCCCTTGTAATCCACTT
>NW_005842496.1:281321-285782 GCF_000455745.1 Alligator sinensis | reverse complement strand
GGAAAGAGATGTTTTTCTTTATTTGGGGCCAGGTGCCTGGCTATGAAATAAGTTCAGGCTGCTAGCTTCAAATGAACTTATTTGGGCAGGAAAAATCTTGATGGCATCTTCCTTCCCCCCCACCCCATTGAATAAATGTTTTGCCAGCTTTCCTCACTGAATTCAGTAGTGGGAAGACTACTGCGAATGGTGGCTTTTACTTTTTGGATGGTTTTTAAATTACATTTTATCCTCGTTCAGCCTCACACATGCTAACTTTAATGGAAAATATATGTATAACAATCATATTTGTGCTAGCCCTGCAAACTCATCTAACTTGATGAAAAAGGTCTTGCATTTGAAAGTTTATCTAACTGTAGTTTAACTGTACAGTTGATCCAATACAAGCTCTCCCCCTAAGAAATTCTTGGCTGTCACATTCAAGTATATATTACTTTATGAACTGTTCATGCTGAAACTAATGAGCTGGCATAATTTTTTTTTTCATGTGATGGCTTGTATGTCATGTCAGTTTTTAAGTTAAATGATGTTTGAGGGGAACGGGAATTTAATTATCAGAACACATTTGTTCTAAGTGGAATAAAGAGTGCTTATTTAAGAAGGGAGAATTTAGAAGCATTTAAGAAAAATCTGGTTCATGAGTCAGACTTGCTTTTATGCAAGTAACAAAGACGGAGATCTAAAGCTGTCATTAAGTAACAGCCCTTTCTGGGAACAATAAACCATCATAGTTGTCTATCTGCTGTAGACACTGTTGTTTGAGACTAAAAAAAGAGTTTTATTTTGTTGTTGTTGGGTTTTTTGTTTGTGTTTTTTTTTTCTTCCCTACAATTCTGGCATTATAACTGGAATAAAATACTTGTTTGCTATGTTCTTCCCTAAGTGCAGCTTTATCAGTAAGATGTTATGATTGCAAACATCAGGTGTGATTGATCACAGTATAACTCCAATGCAATTTCATTGTTTTTAGTAAAGTTCATCAACAGACATACACTAGGGCTGCCTATACACATGCTTGTTGGTGTTCTAATTAGAACACGTTGGAGTGGAATCGATTAATTGAGTCTGTTCCATGTGCTACTTAGAACGCTGCCACATTGGTGCAACGTCATGTGAATTAAGCCCATACATATTTTAATATGGCCAGGGGGCTCTTTAACTAAACCTTGTCAAGTGAAGTTTAGATACAGCATCCTGCAGCCATTTTTAAATGTACAGGGGCTTAATACATATGATGGTCAAGCATTTAATTACAGTGGCTGCCCAGGAACTGCTCTAATTAAAATACCCCCACCGGCCTCCAAGCACATGTAGAGGCAGCCTAGCTTACTAACTTCAGTTGTGCCCTTTCATATACTACGAGAGAAGACAAGGAGGACAGGTGGGAGGCAGGGCCTGGGGCCACAGCACCCACTTGCCTCCCTCCTTGTACTAAAATCCAAGATAAGGGGCTTCCCCGCCACACTCCATGTGGAAGAGGGTGGGGGGACACATCTTGGATTCAAGTAAATATCGTATTTGTTTCTTTTGAAATCAGTGGATTGTTAATGGAAGAAGAGAATCAGATTCTGGCCCTAAAATTGAAGATGCTTTGACAGCTTACCTGATTCTGGTGAGACCTGACTCAAAGACCATTCAAATACATGGACGTTTTTTACTTGAACGGGCTTCAAGTTGGGCTCCTAGTCACTTAACTTGTTTCTTGATCAAGTTCAAGACATGAAGCCTAATAATACCAGGTGTAGCCTTAGTATTTGTAGCAAGTGTACTGCTTACTGTTGTGACTAGTATAGAGGTAGCTAGTAATGAGCTAGTAATGAGCCCTAGTATTTATAGTAAATATTTGTAGAATGACGCATATACCATATTTAACCAAATCCAAAATGACTCTAAATTTAAGACTCCAAAAAGACTCTAAATTTAACCCCCCCCCCCCCCCCCTAGTAATTAGATTCTATACATGGAAAATTATAAATTTGTTACAATTTTTCATGTATAGGATCAAATTAGTGGATCTGCATCTTAAATTTACCCTACCCCCCCCCACTATGGTGAAGAAAGCAGCCCCAGGGGGAGAGGGGGCAGACCCCTGCACTTTGCCCTCCCTGTTTGCCCATTGCCCATCCCATAACTCTGCCTGGTAACTTGCCCCCTCCTGCGTGTCCCCTTCCCTGTGCCTGTGCCTACCCTCCTGACACCTGTTCCCTCTGCTGTTAGGCCAGCCCTCCACTCCTTGCACTCTACTCCTGTTTCCCTCTCCTGCTACTAGCCATCCTGTGCCTGCCCCACCCACTTCATGCCTCCTTACTCCCTACTCCCCCCTGTCACCTGTCCTACCTTGTTCCTGCCCACTCATTCCCTGCACCACCACCATCCCCCCTGCACTACTACCTTCTGTTGCTCTGATCTGGCTCCAAGGCAGTCAGCAGCAATGGCCCCAGCCCTGTCCATGCAGAAGGTGTGGTGGCAGCTCTAGACCTGTCTGAGTTAGGGCTAGAGAGCCAGAGCAGAAGACAAGCAAGGGGGTTGGGGTGTGCAGTCTCCCCTCAAGCCAAACAGGCAGGTCTCCCCTGCATGTCCTCTCCTTTCCCACCATGTGGTCTCCCCCATGTTTTCTCAGCAGCAAGTCTGCTGCACAAGCCACCCTAACCTGGGACAGCTCCCATTCCATGTTCAAGCTCAAAGCCAGAGCTGAGCTGCCACCTGCCCTGGGCCTTTACTTAAATATAAGATGAGGCTTCTCCCTGGGTTGTTGTTGGGGTGGGGGTAGGAGGAGGCAAAAACCTTGTCTTAGATTTGAATAAATTTGGTAGTTTGGAAGGGAAGCAATAACAGTTATGGGGGATAATCAAACTTGTCTAATTGTATGGAATGGACTGATTAGATAATAGTTTATTTGGGGATATAGGGTTTTTTTTTTTGAAACACTGATTTTCTTTTAGATATATATATAAGTTTACTCTATATGCATATATGCATACACACACACAAAGTGACACAAATTGCTCTGAGAAGGGGTATCACATAGCTGTGATTCTTCAGGAGCAGACCAGGGACCAAATTATGATTGAAAGTTACAATTAATTCCCTGTTTCTCCTTGTACTAATATAGATCAATAGCAATTTATTTCCCTTTCTGTGCTGACTTCAATCTGTCAGCTGGCATATTGGGAAGGTATGGTGAGGTCAAACACATCAATTCTGTCCATTTCCCACTTGTAGGACAGGAAATTATCTTGCCCACAATAATTACATATTCAGTGACATAAAACTTCATTAATATAGAATCAAAGTTGATCAGTAATATCTCACGTCCTTCCAACAATCTCATATTCAGCAAATCTTAGCCCTTCAAAAACAAGGAAGTGCAGAGAAAGCATATCTATATCAGTTTCAGGCCCCTGGGAACGAGTTTCAAGCAGATGGAGCATTATGTGAGGAGAAAATCTGTTTTCTGCTCCAGTGCAGTGCTACTTACACAGTTTTCCAATGACCTGGTAATGAGAAATGCTCAAACAACACTGGAATCAAAGGCTTACTCCCCAGCTCAGGGAGACAATGTCCATTTCCCCCAGCCACAAAGCAAAAGAGCAAAAGACATAACTGCCCAGTTCTGCTTCCTGGGTTGTGGCAGTGCATGGTGCAGGAGCACAGGAGGAGAAGGAGCAACTCCAGCTCCATTCTAGCACCTGGGGTTAGTGCCTTGCTCACTGTAACAGCGGTCTGACCAGCGCCCGATAGAGGGGAAGTATCACCTCTTTGGATCTATTCGTCATGCATCTGCTGATGCACGATAAAGTGCCATTAGCTTTTCTGATGGCTTCGTCACACTGCCGACTCATGTTCATCTTGGAGTCCGCTAGGACTCCAAGATCCCTTTCCGCTTCTGTGCCACCCAGCAGGTCATTTCCTAGGCAGTAGGTATGCTGGACATTTTTCCTCCCTAGGAGCAGCACTTTGAATTTCTCCTTATTGAATTGCATTCTGTTGTTTTCTGCCCACTTGTCCAACCTATCCAGGTCTGCTTGTAGTTGTTCCCTGCCCTCCGACGTGTCCACTTCTCCCCACAGTTTTGTGTCATCCGCAAACTTGGACAGAGTACACTTCACTCCCTCGTCCAAGTCGCTGATGAAGACATTGAAGAGTATTGGTCCAAGGACCGAGCCCTGTGGGACCCCACTGCCCACACCCTTCCAGGTCGAAACCGACCCATCCACCACGAAAATAATAGAATGATATAAAATTAGGTTTGGAAGGGACCTCAGGAGGTCATCTAGTCTAACCCCATGCTCAAACCTTGACCATCCCCAAGTAGATCATTCCAGCCAGAGCTTTGTCAAGCTGGGCCTTAAAAACCTCCAAGGATGGAGATTCCACCACCTCTCTAATTAACCTGTTCCAGTGCTTCATTACCCTCCTAGTGAGAATGTTTTTCCTAACACCCAACTTGGGGGGGGGGGG
>NW_005842496.1:271539-281296 GCF_000455745.1 Alligator sinensis | reverse complement strand
GGGGGGAGGGGGAAGAGGGAAAACACAATGGCCTCCTTCCACTGCAACAAGAATTTTTCCCTGTCACTTCACCGGCCTCACATCGAGCTGCCTGTCCTCTTGCTGGAGGAGCTGGAAGCAGAGCTGGGAACCTCTCAGGTTGCTGCTCAGATGCTTGCTGGAGCTGGGGAGCCTCTCCTGCTGGCTGCACCCTCTCGTAGGGGATCCTGGAGCCCAGCAGGGAGCCCCTCCTGCTGGCTGCACACCACGCTGCTGAGGGTCCAACTGCTGTCTGCAGGTTCCACTCCTTCAGGTGCTTTGGGGGCAACTGCTCCCACCCCACTGGCCCAGCTCTTTGCCGGCTCTTTGAAACTCCTTCCTTGTGGTCCCTCACTGGTCTCCCCTGAGTCAGCCATGCTGCCCCTTTTATCTCCCTCCAGGTGACCCAAAGGGCCAATCAGGGGGCATGGAAGTGAGTCTCTGGGGCCTGATTGGTGAGGAAAGGGAATCCCAAGCCCTCCAATCATCTTCTACCCTTTCAAAACCCCTGGGCTAAATCACTACCAGCTAGCCCATCACATCAGCCTCCTTTTTGTGTTTAAGCTCACTGAAGAATTCTCTGCTAAGTCAAGGTGGTCGCTTGCCACATTTGCTATTCTTCCTGCACATTGGGATGGTTTGTTCCTGAGCCCTCAGTAAGGTTTCTTTAAAATACAACCAGCTCTCCTGGACTTCTTTTCCGCTCAGCCCTACCTCCCAGGGGATCCTGCCCATCAGTTCTCTGAGGGAGTCAGTCTGCTTTTCTGAAGTCCAGGTTCCATACTCTGCTGCTGTCCTTTCTTCCTTTTCTCAAGATCCTGAACTCAATTATCTTATGGTCACTGCTGCCCACCTTGCCATCTACTTCTACATCCCTCACCAATTCTTCCCTGTTTGTGAGCAGTAGGTTTAGAAGAACACGGTCTGTAGTTGGTCTCTCCAACACATGCAACAGGAAGTTGTCTCCAACACTCTTCAAAATTTTTTTGTCACTACCCAGCCCCATTTATGGGACATTAACCTAGTCTCACCACTGTCAAATCTGAAATAACCTCTACTAGGTGGTGCTTCATATCACCTCCACCTCAGAAGGCAACATCCTGACCCCCAGGTCAAAAAGCACCTTCTGGATGAAGTTGGGTCAATAGATAGCTAAGAGGCAAGAGCATCATCAGGATAGAAGAATAAGCAAGAGGGAGCTGGAATCTGTGGCTCAGACAGATGCCCTTTCTTTCAAAGTTCTATGTGTATTTTATATTACATAGTATTGCAGAGACTGGGTGAATATAATAGAGTTTAGATGACTAGGTGAACCTGAACCACGTATTAGAAAATTAAATTAGATCAACAAGAACAAGTTAGGTAAGGGGCCTTGCAGTCTCTGGGAGATCTGTTGAAGACTTACTCAGCGCAAAGCAGGTGTCCTTTCCATCACTGGTTGCAGCACTCACCTCAGCAAAGATTTTAGCATAAGATTGTTTATGTCATGTATTGCATATGTGCTCAGTCAATGTCATGAATTGGACATCTCAAGTTATGTTCTATCAACATATTTTGCATGTGGTTGCACCCCCCCCCCATTATTTAAATATATTAACTTCATATAATATTATTAATCACAACGTTATAAAAAGTACTACAAAATACTTCAAATAATAAGTGTTTGGTTCCTTGCTAACCTTTATCACCACAAAGGTAACCATTCAAGTGATGTCAGTCTTTTTTTAACTCCTTTCGATCACAAACTTCTTGTGTTTTTCAGTTTTTTTCTCCTTGCTTATAGAAATATTTAACATACAAATGCTAAATTGTATATAATATAGCATAACACAGTTCAGACAAACTTTGGATCAAAATTGGCTTGGCAACAGCACCTTAATCCCTGCATTACTGGAACATCTAGGGTGCAGCCTGTATCAGGGCTCTCTGGTCCTCTAATAATAGTAATTGGAAATGTGTCTGCTTTTTGTTCCTATTGTTGCTTATGGTTCTTCACACAGTGCGTCACCTGCTTTAAACTCCTTAGAGTGTGCCTCAAATAGATGTCCATTATATTATCCTATTTGGAAAGCCTTTTAGTGGGAACCCTTATTTAAAGTACTTTGTGCATTTTTTTTTTTTTTTTGCCATTAGAGATACCCAAGGAGGGCATCATCCTTTTTTAATTATATTTCACCAGTTGAGAAGCCCTTTTGAACTTCAGGCTAGCAAGCTGACAAATTGATTAAAGAAAACCAAATTGAAAATTCATATTTTTGTCAGAGATCATGAGAAGGTCTTCAGACAAGTGAGTTTCAAAGGTATTTACGAAGTCCTTTCTAACCACTTCTCTAAGTTTGAGAATTTAAGGTAAACAAGGTCACCTCTCTATTCTTTGGATTTTAGCCAAAAAAACAATTTAAGTGCATTGCAGATGCCAATATTTATAGCTATGTTCAAACAAATAGAGATGAAATGGTATCAACTAGTCTCAACTAAGTCTACTATACCTAGATTCTCAAGAGGTTTAACAAAGTTACCTGCTGATGTGGGAATGAGCTGTGTGGAAAACTGATTTTTGTTTTCCCAAGAAAACCAAACATTTTGTGTTTTTCCTACCCCGTCCCAATTTACCTTAGATTGGATTGCCATTTTAAACTTGATTCAACCTTCCCCTAACCTGCCCAAATGTCTGTACACACCTTTAGAATCCTAAGTAGTAATGAGACATAGTGTGGCTATATCTTATCTTAAACTCAAATACAAGGCTGAGAGGCATATGGGCATATGATGTTTTCAGTGGTAGAATGGTGTGAGAATTCTTCTATACAAGCATAGATTGGAGGCAGAACTTGTTTATGTAGTTTCCTTTTGAAAAAGAAAGAACTGGTGGATAGAGTTTGGTCATGATCTGGGTAGGTTCTCTGTCCTTTTGTTCAGTTCTGATATGGCCACATTTTGAGTAGGTGAGAAAGGGTATCTCTGTACTGCTTCAGCAGGGACCCGGAGAACACTTGCAGGAAACATGCTCTGCCTACCCATTATTGGTCAGCATAACCAAACTTAGAAACAAGGTGGAAAAGACTCTTCAGGAGAGCTCCTAAAAATACTGATACTCACAAGCATTCTGGATACAGAAATTTTAAGAGCATCAGCAGAGGTCACTCCCAGGGAGACTTCACCATTAAATTTCCCAGTTGGGTATGTGCAGAGCAAGAGAAGATGGATGTAGACACGCTGCTTGGCAACATTTCTAAAGATATTGGAGAAACTACATACTGGGTGCGTCTACACATTAATACTCCTTTGCAAATGCTCATTAAATTTAGTACCTCCATTGTAAGGTACTAAAAAACACATAGGGCTATTTTAATGTGCATTAGTGAAAGCACATGGTTTTTTGTGATGCTTTAATGCACATTAAAATGTTGAATTTATCCCTCAGATCCTTTTTCCTTTTTAATTATTCAAGAGATAAAGCCAATACTTACAACAGTTAAACATATTTAAAATATTAACCTTTTTAACTTATACTGATTTGTATTTTACCAGAATATTCAAAAATTCTTTCAATGGGAGGGGAAAACAATGATTCTGAACATTGAACCTTCCTGCTCAATCACATTTATTTCTAATTTCAGTATAAACATACACTCAAAATAAAAACTGCTATTATTCAATATATGCTTTATCCACTGATCTGAAATTTACATTTTCAGTACTTGTCTTTGTAAAGACAGAAGTTAAAATAATAGGCATTATCAATTCTCAAGTTTATTTCATGGTACAGTTTCTACATATGAATGCATGTATAATATACTATATGTATTAATAGTACACAATATATCCATACATACACGTGTTAATTTTATAAAGGTGATACATTACAAAGCCATGTGATAAATTAGAGAACCATTTGGTGATGAAAGAGTTTGCTTTCTTACTGTCTCTGTGGTTTATGAATATTCTTTTCTCCTTATTAAAAATCTGCTTGAGAAATAAGGATATACTATGGGGTAGTGATCTCAGCTTCATACAGGAGTTTTGTATTATTTTATATTATTTAGCAGTATTGTATCTATTACACAGTTAACCTTTATCTGAAGAGACCTCACAAACCTTAAAATATATCAGATCACAGGTTTTTGATGTTTCAGAGAATGGGATCTAAGCAGTAGGTGGTGCTGCTGTTTGTCTTGTCTCAATGTGTACAGCTGTGTTGTAATTACCTAGGATAACTACCTTTTTCCATGTAATTCAGTCTCTACTTAAATGATTCCATTAATTCTAGTCAAAGAGCTCATTCTTTTTATAATCAGCAGAAATAAAAATCTTATTCAAATGCAAATGTGTATGCTACATATGTTGTTATAAGATAATTAATTTAGAATATAACAAGGGAACAATTATCAGTTAACCAATGTTAAACAGAATTTTGTCATATTCTACAAACTTCTACTAAAAATTTCCTGGCACTCTCATGGTGTGATGCATAAAATGTATTTAACTGTGCTGAATCTGATAGCCTCTGAAACTGAGGTACAGTAAAAAAACATGATTGAAGCTGGAGAGCTAATCAACACTGAATACAATTGTCAGATGGTTTTTGTGAATCACTGCAACTCCGCTCCACCAAAAGAATAAACCCAGCCTTTAGCAAAGAAGATACAGTCAGAGATGTGTGCAATCTGATTCTAGAACTGCAGTTTCTATAGATGTCTGTCTAAATAGTAAAGGTTTGGGAGACTGGAATTTTAACCAAATCATCTTTTAAAATCCTCCTTTTCAAGTTTTGACACATAAGACTTAGAGCAACAGATCAGGTTGCCTGTGCTGTCAAGTGCAAAGCTCCTATCATTTAAAAGTCCCACTGGGGCCAAGAGAAAAATGGTCGAGTAACCTTTTGTTAAAAAGTGGTTTACTGGCCAGCACATATATACCAGTCACTGTAATTAATGCAAATTTGTCCAAGCTTTAGACACTAATATCGGAGAAATTAAATTCAAACATATAATTAGCTTATACAATCACAAAATAATACAGCCAAGAAAAACACAAATAATTAAATAACTACCTCTAGGGTCATTGGGTGATTTAACTGTAACTCTCTTGGAAGCGATTCAGGTTTTATGTTAGACTTCTGTCACATGCTTGGAGTACCACAGAACCCACAGATACAGTTTTGCACCCAAACTGAGGCCACAAATACAAGTGACTTTAATGTAGTGATTCTCAACCTTTTTAGATTCAAAGCACCCCTTGAAAAATGCCAGGTCTTAGTTTTTACTTTTTTTTTTTTACTACAAATACAAACAAACCATAGAACAGTTTGTCTGTTGCAAAGAACTTAGAAAGACCACAAGAGGTCAGAATGTTTTTAACACTGTGGATCTCTAGGTTTATTTTATGAATCATGTTTGCACACCTAACAGTGCTAAAATTGCATGGCACCCTGGGGCACCCTTGAAAAGATCTCAAGGCAACCCAGGGTGCCATAGTGCCCTGCATGATGATCACTAGCTGTTTTTTTCACTGTAGCTGCAAACAGCTATTTTGGGTGCAATCAAATCCGTTTATACATTTCTTGTACTGTTTTTGTCTTTGAGTGTCTGGCAAGAACTGATTGGCATTCAATCTTGAAATGTATTTTTCCTTCACAAACTCACTCACTCCCTGCTTTCAGTTTCTCCTCCTTAAAAGATGACCTCTGAAGTTCTCAAGTTTATCCTGTTTTGACCATGTTAGGAAGCCCTAATCACTACATATACCCACCCCACCCAAGCCAGAGCTCACGTTGAGCCTTCTTTATGGGTGTGTTTACAGGTGAAAATCAGTGTAACTAAATTTAATGCACATTAAGCTAATGCACGTTAAGCGATTTTTCATAGGTGTCTACATGTGCAGGAATTTGGGACTAAAATTAGTCCCAAGTCCCTCCAGTCCTGCCATGTGCCCCTGTAGCCACCAGAGGGAGCTCCAGCCTCTGGCCACATGGCTGCCAGCACTTGGCAGCCATGTTGAAGCCAGACCCAGCAGCCAGCACTTGGCAGCCATCTTGGAAAATCTGGTCCCTGACCAGCCCCTTGCCTGCCCAGGGGCTGCATGCTCAGTGCAGGGCAGCATGTGCCAACTCCCTCCTTCCCCACCCTGCCGCTCCATGCCATGGCTGCCCCTGCATCTGGTAGCGATGCCCAGTGCCCCGCTGCTCCACCCTTGCCCCTGCCAGAGATGACCAATACCCCGTGCTCCTGCTGTCCATGGTGCTGGCCCCGCTGGACCCAGCAGGCACCCCCTGGCCAGGACCCAGGACAGCCGTGGCCCCACCAGTGAGGGGGCAGGGTATCAAATTGATACCTGTGGGGTATCAAATTTAGGCAGGCAGGTGCTCGTGTAAATGCAGGTATCAAATTTAGGTGCAATTAGCCTTATTTCACAATGTGTAATGCTCAGTAAGGGCCTGCACATGTAGGCACATGCCCATATTGCTCATTAAATTACACTAATGAGCATTAACATGTCTCATGTAGACGCGTCCTATGAACACTAACTGCACTTCCAAATGAACCTTGGAACCAAATTTTAACCCCAATTCTATATCAAGCACTGCATTTAACACCTAAACTGTTAATCCCCAAATTAACTCTGTTGGTACTCTTTGCTCCACTAGTACTATTTCACATAATCCTTTTCTACATTGGTTTCTTATCCGTTTACAATTGTGAGCCTTTTTCATAATCTATTTTACCAGATTCAGCCTGATCAACATTCTCTCACTTTCTTCAACTATGTTCTCCTTGCCAATTCCTGTATTTCACAGTGTTAGCCCTTTCTTACCTGTAACAGACCAGGTTTAAGAGTTTGATCGGTTTCCCTGGGTCAAAAGTACATGAATGAGAATGAAGACCAGAGGTTACATAGGCTTATATACTAAAAGCAGGCTGTTAATATGAGGGAGAACTGTAGGATGAAGCAAGAGGGTACTGTAGCTGATTGGGGTCTGGGTATTGCTTTGTCCTGCTAAAAAAGCTGGTGAGAACTTCAGGGAAAGCAATTTTCTGGCAACGCTCCTGAACAGCCAATTATGTCACTGTGTTCAGGAGGTGTACACAGACTGTAGTGAACCCCTGACAGAAAAGATCAGAATGAAGGCAAACTGACCCAGTGTAGACTGTGGCTCTGAGGATGAGTGAAGCAACCATGGAGACTGAAATGACTGTTTGCTTCTAGGTCACTGCCAGCTATTTAGGGTTGAAGGAGAGACTGGGCTTAACTGTATTGCTACAGTACTAGTCCTAGAAGTGCTGCAGAAACACGTGTCTGGAATGGAAATGGACTGATTGGGCATGTCTACACATGAAATTAATGCACCTACATTTTCTCTGCAGAAAATTCAGACACATTAAACTGCTCTGCTGCCCCCTGCAGCAGCCAGGAGGAGCTCCAGGCTTCAGCTGCAGCTGCCCAGGTGTCAGCTCTGGGCTGGCAGGGGCATGGGGGCAGCTGTGGACTGGCAGGGGCACAGGGGTCAGTCTCAGGTTGGCAGGGGGCCCAGGAGGTCAGGCACAGGTATAGATCTACCTATGTGTGGATCCTAAACATAAATTAAATTGCACCATTACAATGAGTGATATGCCTCCTGGGAAACAGGGGATTGATCTCTGGAGATGTGCAAGTCCTATCCAATAAAATGAATGGGAGAGCTATGCAGTTCTGCAGAGGGACATAGACTGCACCTCCCTGTACCTGGTTGCATTCAACTGGAAAAAAAATGGAAAGGCAAAGGGGACATTCATTTGAAAAGCTCTTAATGCCACTCCCACTTGAAGCACTTCAGAGTTGGAGCATTTTATTTTAACACCATGTAAATGTGTAATCTCCAGTCTCCCCTCTCCCCAGATTGCTTCTAAATGTCTATGAAAGCATGAGTGCTACAGCTAGAAAGCAGGAAACCCACATGCCTCTCTGCATTCAATCTCCAGAGGATCCCAAGGATGGCTGGGGTCCTACTAGAATGCCTATTGGGTCTCTGCCCTGGTGTGCCCTTTTTCTTGTGTGGAGGTGGGTTGGAGAGCAGAGCACTATGAGATGCTGGCAGACTGAACAACCCCCTGCCACCCTCTTCTGGTTGGTACACGTTTCATGAAGCACTTCAAAATGAAGCACTTCAAAGATGTTCCTTCTTTTTTGATGATCCTTTTTGAAGTGGTTTAGCTGTTTTTTAAGGTTTTTCATCAGACATGAACATCTGCACCCTCCCTGCTTGTAATATTTTAAAGGCACTTAGATTGTTTCAAAGAGAACAACTCTCCATGACTAAGTCAGTGATATCTTAGAAGCAAAGCAGAATTTAGTCCCTAGAAAATAAATTAAAGGAGGCTATAGGCAAAAACAGCAGCTCATTAAGATTCATCTCCTGCAATGGAGAAACCTCTACCATTTCTACACATGTGTCCAATTTTAATATCTGAGCACTTACATTGGTCTGCTTTGCAATCTATAATATACCTAATACTTATCATTTACCATTTTCTGTGTATCCTTAAGGTTCCAGTTGTGTGTCCATTTCTTTCTTTCAGGGTACTTCTAACTTCTCTTCCTACTTACAAAGGACAGCTTTCCCCCTGATCTGTTGAGCCGCTAAAAGATTCTGAAGTCTCTCATACTTTTGACAACACTTCTGATATGTAGATTCCTTTCTGCCTGTTCATTTATCATAATTTTCTTCTGTTTCCCTTCCTGTTTTTCTCATCTTTCTTTCAATTCTTCCCTCTTCCTCACCTACCTATTATTTTATCTGTTCTTCTTTACCTTCTAAAGCACTGGTCACCAACCAGTGGATCTCAATCCACCAATAGATCTCAAAGCCTCTTGCAGTAGATCTTGGAGTTCATCCAAGGCTGGTGTGGGGAGCTGTGCCCCCATGTGCGTACCCCAGCCTAACAGGTCAGTCCATGGGGGAGGGAAGGGGCAGGGACTAGATTGAGGCCTCCGTGGTGAGGGACAGTGCCGCAGAGGCAGGAGCAGGGGTAAGTTGAGTGGGACCCTGGCCAGGTAGGACTTACCTGCTGGGGAGGTGCGCCCCAAAATAATTTTTCTCCCTTTGCCTCGCTCTGGCATCCCTTTCCCTCCCCACAGACTTACCTGCTGGGCTGGGGGCGGGGGGAGGCATGGGGTGGCAGCAGGTAGATCTGGTGTAGCTTTTAAATACCAAAGGTGATCTTCTACTTAAAAAGGTTGGAGACCATTATTCTAAAGCATTAGTCCAGTAGAAAGTACATAGAAAACTTCTTAAACATTCTTGCATCAAATCTCTTTCACAATTTTTAGTGACTTCTGTGGCAGAAATGCCACTGTCGGTGCCCCTCTCCCGAGATGTGTCTCCACCAGCCTGAGAGGCGGCCATTGAATCTCTCACAGCGGGGATCTTGCGCCTTGTCTGCAGACAAAAGCCTGGCGCCTGGGAGGCGATGCTCTGGTCACCTGGGCAGTGGGGGGAAGACCCGGCCCTGTGCGCGGGCCCAGGTAGCCAGGGATGCTTTGCAGATTGGTCGGTTTATAGCCAGTATTGGCAGCTTCGGTTGGACCGGGCTGCTGAGGTCAGGGAGGTTTTAAAAAGGCCTGGGCCAGGAAGAAGGGGAGCCATTATCCATGCGGTCATCCAGGTGAATCTGAACCTGGCTCTCTCCTCATCACCGCATGCTCCAAGAGTGCCCTGCCTCCAGAGGAAACAACAACCACCTCTGGATGATGCGAGTGAGTA
>NW_005842496.1:243180-265483 GCF_000455745.1 Alligator sinensis | reverse complement strand
AGGAGGCCCCTTAGGTCGGTGGACTGAGGGAGGCTTCCTAATCAGCCCCTGACTTGGGGAAGTGCCCCAAGTGCTTGTATTGGGTCTAGTACCCATTGGACGATCAGGCCTGTGTTTTCCAAGGTGCGCAGAGCCAGAAGTGAGTCCAGAGCCTTGGATGGTGGCAGCGGGAACCCCAGGCTAGCGGGTGTGCTCCAGGGAAGGGGTCGGCCGGACGGGAGGCACCCCAAGGGAGGCACTCGGAGCCTGGAAGGTGGTCGGCACAGGGAGGTGGGCGGCTCAATGCAGGAGCGCCCCCTACTGGCCCGCCACAACTTCAACTAAAAAAAGTGGATACGTGAGAAGTGAAAGTGATACGTGATATCCATCTTCTGACTAAATTTGTACTACTCAACTTTGATTAAAATTTGCCAGACACCCAAAAAGAAAGTTTTAAAAATTCCCCTAATGATATCTAATTGTTATTAGATTAAATTGATTCACTTCCAAAGCAATTACACTAAGAAAAATAAGGTTATTTTAATACTAAATAAAGTGCTTTCACAAGGGGTTTAATGTGGTTTAAGTAATCCACTTAAAAACTAATTTAGATTAATATTCCTGAGTATCCCCATGCAAGATTAGCTCTAAGTCCACTCTCTTTCTAATTCTTTAAACTCTATCACAGTTACTGCTAAGAAAATAAAATGAGAGACCCCCCACCTCAACAATCTTTTTTGCACATTCTTTTAACCATAAAACAATTTCCTACTAAAATATCTCCTAAAAACCAATAAAATATTTTAAGTAGTCCATCTCTGTGGCATTCCTTCTCATCCTATCCCACCCCACAATGCTTCATTGAAAGACAGCAGTGTTTTTTTCATATCAGGTGTTGTGACTGATTTCTCTAATTTTCTTTGTCCCTATTTCTATATGATTTGCTGCTTAGCTGCCCCTTTCATTTTCTGAAACTAGTTCATTATTTTTGCTTTACATTTACTCTGTATTCTGCTCTGGTTCCTGTTGGTAATTTACTCTTTTTTTCAATAATTCTTAACAGATGTACAGATTTTTCTTGGTCTACTGTGTATTAACCCCACTATATTCTTTTATTCCTTAATCTTTCTACCAGCCATAGTTTCCATATTCTTTAAATTCCTGTAGATTCATTCCTTTTGTCTACTGCAATGGCTGTTTCCATCTGTTTTATTCTCTTGATATCTCCATTCCTTCTGTCCCCATTTTTTGGCTGCCTCCCTTATTTCCTGTTTGATTTCTTCTCATCTATCTTTAAAGTTGCCCAGATTAATCTTTTTGTCATTTGATCTTCTAAGATTGTCATTGTTTCCTTTATGTCAGCTAAGAGCTGAATCCTGTTTCACTTTATGCTCCTAAAAGGCATATAGGTAGCTACATAACTGCAGGGAAACACCATTTGGACAGCATAAATTTATGCCACTCCAAGGCAGCTTTGTGGCACTTAGGTACAGCTTGAGAAATTTTATATTGCCACAGGAGAATATCACCCTGAACACAGCTGCTAGAAACAGTGAGAAGGGAGCCCATACCAGCTTTTAGCCCATAACTTAGTGGTTAGAGCCCTGACCCAGCAAGCAGAAGATCTGGGTTCTACGTACACACACCCTGAAGAGTTTGCACCTACCTCTCAGCAAGAGGCACTAATCACCAAGTCATAGACTTAGCACTGCCCAAACCTATAACTAGTGCATGGCTCACAGACTATGTTGCGCATGGACTTAATTAGTGCCTAATTAGTTAGGGTCACTCAATTAGGGTCACAGTCCGGCAGCAAATGAGGAGGTGGTCTTTGCCCCCGAGATAGTTAACAGATGGACCAGGGCATATCTATCACCACCCAATCCACCTGGTAATTAGTTATGATTTGATTAATTAGGACTCACACCAAGATGTTACTGATATGAATCAATGGTTTATTACAAAACTAACTAGAAAAAGTAAGTATCATATGCCATACAGCTACACAGAAACCCACTTAGTCTTAACAGTCACTATAAATTCTAATTACCTATCAAATCCTACATTGCCTATTCTTATCTTAATACCAATGCTATACAAGTCCTTACCCAATAATATCTCATTACAACAATGACAATAAAAGGACTAAACTTTATTATAAGGGACAGGAGAACTATATTCAGTTTGGCTCTGGTTGTTGGGGTAGAGATGACTGCACCTCAGGCAGTGGCTTCTGATCTTCATTGGACACATACCGAGAAGAAGAGCCCAACAACCCAGAAGGGAAGAACAGGATAGGGTAATGCTTACCAAGCAGAGCAGAGGGCTGCTACTTTACATGATAGACACACCCAGAGGGAAGAGCCTGGGAAGCCAACCCTTTCTGTTCCAGTGGCAGACAAAAGATCTCTCAGGGTAAGGGCCCCTGGGACCCACGGTAACAGGGCCCAGCACCAGGAACCTCCGTGGTTCACACAGTTGATCGATTATTCAGCCTCTCCGTGTCTCTGTCTATCCTTCCTGCCAACAGGCACCCCGACTTCTTTCCTTCTCTCAGTCATGCCTCAGGCAAACCCCAACCACACACATACTGAACTAACCCCAGACACACATGCACACACTGAACTCTGTCCACACATGCCCTTTATACTAGGTGTGCACACAGCTTTTACCCATGCTCTGCACACATCTCAAAATCTGCATCCAACACCTTTCTCAGATGCCTTACATCATTCTTAGCAGGGTAAGGTTATCTGGAGTTCACATGGTGACCTACTTACACAGACCCAAATTTTTGCCACAACAGCTACAGCTAAGCTATGGGGGATTAGAGGGTACTAGCCAGCCTGCCTGTTCTGGACCAGCTGACAGGGATGATTGTCTGGCCCCGGAGGAAGTTAAAAGCTCACAGAGAGGTGGGGGCAGATGGGAAGTGAAGTTGAGAGGAAAGGCAATATTGAAGGCGTGGGCGTGGGCGTGGGCTTTGCATAGGGTGGTGGCTATTTAATTTGAGGTAGGAAAGAGGGAAGGCTGGCTCCTGGGCCTGGGTAAAGGAGTAACAGCTTGCTACACCTTATTCTTGAAGCTGGTCCATAGGGGAGGCAAAAGTGGAGTCAGGGGGAAGCAAACAAGCCAAAGAGTATGTAGCTCAATAAGACAGGTTCTTGGGACTTTGCATTTCCAAGTCTCTATTTTAACCAATGGATATTAAATGGAATGTGCTGTAGATCAGTTTCAACAGAAAAGATGGTGAAGTCTAAGCACTTTGTTGAGAAGTAGGAGGTTCAAATGCTATCTGTGGCCCATACACAATGGGCTGATTTACAAACCATTGGTGATTGCCAAAACCTTCAGTTATGTAACTCACTGTTGTGGTTCAGTGGTAGAATCCTTGTCTGCCACATGAAAGACCCAGATTTGATTCCCAGACATGCATATAACTACAGCCATTGAGGCTCCAAGTGTCTGGACTTGGTCTGGCTTTCGGATTCTGTCTCAATGGTCTAAAGTGGGGGATTTAAGGTCTGGGCAGCCTCTACTTCTGCAGACTTCTGCCTAGGTGTACTTGTTGGAAGTCCTGGTCACCTCTCATGCATACACCATGATGTGGATGGTTGCCTACTTCTGCTATTCAGCTATGTAACTGAGGACATGCCATAGATCCTGAAGCAAAACGGGGCTTAGTCCTGGGTCACCAGTATCTCTAAACACCCTTTCCAAGTCCTGGCCTGCAAAGCATTTACCTTGGTTAAATTTAAATTTAAAATACTGCACCTTTCTTTCCTGCCAACCCACTTCCTCCCTTCCCTTGCTTATGGATTTGTTTTGTCTATATGCTAGCATTTCATTTCTAAGCTATCTTTGACTTCAGGGAACTCTTTTTCACTCCTACTTAGATGTTCTTGTCAACTCTTATATCTTGATCCTTCCTGACTTCTGCTGATAGTTTCTTTTTGGGTTATGTTCTTGTATTTTCCTATGAAAGCTCCTGAGAAGTTGGAAGAAATTTTTCCCATTTCCTTTTTTTGCATCTCCTCCATACAAAATATCTATTTTTGTGAGTCTATTATTATATTCCTGTTTCCTTCCTTCTCTTTACATTTCTTTCTGTAGCCATTGCTCTTGTCTATCTTGTTCTCTTACTTGCCTTTGATCCCAGTTTCAATCTGTCTGTGTTCTCTTTTTTCTGTCTTTCTACTCCTTTATCTTCCTCATATCCCACTTGCAGAGTTCTCTTTTTTCACTCCTCTTATTCACTCACTTGAACATCTAGCTGAGGTGAAGCATATATCAATTCTGGGGCCCTAGTGACAAACTCTTTTCCCTTATGAAGTTTACACCCCTTCATTATTTTTGTTCTTTGCTCCATTAGATCTTCTTTAAGACCTGTCCTTTCTTACTTGTCTCATTATTTCACTCAGATGTGCAGTTTCCTCCCATTTAACTCACTACGATTTCCTTTGTCCATTCTCTTTGTTTCCCTTCCCTTCCCACAGTAATGCTACCTAAGAGAAAACAGGGATCATGTTGTTCCTTACCATACTATACTGTTTTATTCCATACCCTATCATTCCTTACCGTTCCCATTTTCTGCTCTTCCATTCAATTATGTTCACATTTGTTCTTATTGATCTACCTCTGCTTCTACTAAACTAATGACTGAAAACATCCTGCTACTTGCTAGTCAAGTTCCCAAATTCTTCAACAGTCTTTTTTTTTTCAGTAAGAGACTGGAGCCTCATTTTGCTGAGCTTTACACCTTCACTTTATGCTCCTTTCTACCTCCATTACTTCCTACTTGTTTTTCGATTCCAAATTTGATAGCTGCTATGATGGGAAGCTGAATCTTATCCTTCAGTTCATATAATATTCCTGAAATATAGGATTAATAATAACTTAGTGCAATAACTGATTTTATTGTTTGACTTTATAGAAGAAAAAACAATTTATAGTGGATGATGGTTGACCATAATCACCTATCTTTGTCTGCAGAAAAATGGAAAAAAGGCAGGCATATTTCTCTGTGTTTTTTATGAGATTTTCCTTCTTTCTTTCTCTTTCCCCCATCTCTTCACTGTTCTTGCCCCCTGAGTTATAGAGCAGGAATTGAAAGTGGGCAGACAGTGGAAGGAACAGAGCACAGCAGGGCAATGCTGCTTTAAGTGGCAGTAGCTACAACAAAGATTTTCAACTTTTAGCTACAAGGCCCTCCTCCATATCTCTTCTGAATTGAGATCTATCTTCCTGATTTTCAACTAGGGTGGTGTGAAACTCAGAAAAGTTATGGAGGGTGACCTTGTGACTAAAAAAGCTTGAAAACCACTGGTACAGAGATTAATCCTTTGCTTAAAGAAAGATGTATTTGGTGTCATTTCTTCATCAGTACACATCAGTACTGATATGATTTCCTCTGGCGGGGGAATGGAATATATTATGTTTTAAATATACACGCCCCTTTTCAGGCGTAAGAGTGAAGTGTGATGCCAGTTTTAATCTGGGGAAAAAAAAGTGTGCTTCAGGTATCAAAAGTTTAAGAAATACTGTTTTAGGCAAATAATGAAGGGCTCCCTCACAGCGTAGGACGCACCCATTTTACTGAACCACACACCCACTAGCTGTTTCCCTTCCCCTTTGTATCACATACCTCCTTCATTTAGCTACATAGGGGGGCAGCTTCAAAAGGAGGCTAGAGATGGGGGAATTTTTCCCAGGATAGCTATTCAAAGAAGTAAGTATTGCTGTTTTGGTCTGCTTGCATCAGCTCTTATCTCTAAATGACCTTTTGACCTCACATCCCTCTAAAAACATAGCCCAGTCTTCCTGAAAACTGTCAACTCTGTGAAAGTTTTCTGTCACTGTGTCCATTTCACTGCATTCAGAGAGCTGAGAAGTTTCTCCTCTCCTTCACCAAATAACATACCTGAAGAACACATGATTTCCCTTTGCTCTGTATAGATATTATATAACTGTACCAGCACCACCAATTAACTAATCTTGTTAGTGGCTGAGATTCTCAACAGAAGGGGAAAAAAGAATAACAGCTGATGCACTGTAGCTGTTTTTTTAAATCTCTATTTATAAATGAATTTTTTGCAAGAAATTCTGGCAAACAATAACCTCAACTTCAGGATTCCATAATGGATCAAGGCAAAATTTGCTGATCGAACTGCTATACAATGACATTGTTATGTGGAAGTGGAGAGTCACGGTCTATGTTCTCACAAAAGGGTAGGAGATCCCTTGAACTCTTGTCTTTTCATGTATTTCTTTGTACTTATGGTTTGTCTTTATATTCTTGACATTGGTGCAGTGTTTGTCAGTTATACAGCAGCCTGGCTGACCCATGATAAAAAAATAACATTGGTTCAGATTTGGGGGGAAAGACTCAATGCTAATAGTGAAGCCATCTGATCCAAGAGAATAAAAAAAGACTACAGACGGAATCCTAATATGCGTGAAACCACTTTAGGTTTAGTAGATAATGGATATATACCCAAATGGCTGCAGGATAAGATGGCAATAGAATTACTAGAATGGTAAAGCAGCTTAAGAGATTTAAAAAGATTTTGGTCTCACTGAGTAAAAACCCATAACTCTAGCCTTGAATTGACCTAGAGCTTGCATCTTAAATGCTGACATAATTCCAAATACCACTATCTCTTCCCAACTCTAATCAGTGCATTCTTACCTTATATCTTTGTCTTCATGGATATATAATAGAAGTATGCACACATACAAACATGTGTGTGCATATATTTGTTATGTATGTACATATATGTATACATATCTATTATGCACGTATACAATACACACAGTATGATTATACACATGGATACACATACATGTATATATGTTTTCTTTTGTAAATATTCAATAAATTAGTGAAACTTATATACAATTTGCCTAACATGAAAAGGCAAATGAATTTTAAATCTTATTTGAAACTTGACTATCATGGGTGACTGGTGCCTCCTGAATTAGGGGGGACACTTTCCCCCCCAGCAACCCCCTCACAGCCAATCCCACTAACCGGGGTGCTCCCCCACGGCCTTCTGGGTGAGCTCAATTGGCTGCTGGTGGACCACAGGGATCACTTCTTCTGGTGCCCCCACCTGGCCAGCACTCCCCAGGGGGGGGAGGGAAGGGCACCAGCCCTCTCACCTCCCCCCCGCCTGGGAATGCTGGCTGTCAGGGGGTGCACCAGCAGTCTTAGGGGGTGCATGTGCACCCCCTACGCATTGCCACTGTGGACTATTGTACTTAGAAGAGTAGAAACAGAGAACTCACTTGTTTTCAATCACTGAGTCTTTCCTGTCAAAACTGCAGATCCCTGCCATTGAAACATTGTAATTGAGCCATCCATTCATCAACAAGTGGTGCTTTCAACCCCTTCATTCAAACATCTGTTGTTTATCTAACAGTATTCTGAAGGCAGTCACTGTACAGGAATCCCATGGACAGATGTAATGTACACAGTATATACTCAACCAGAAAAAGGAAAAATGACAGAATTTTAGGGCTACTTGTCAGTTCTGTCAGAAAACCAAGTCACAAAAGCAAGAAATAGGTCTTAAAGAATTTACTCTTTTTATAGCAGGAACCATTGTCTCCCAGTATTGAATTGCAGCCATCCCAAATCTTTGGGCAGTGGAACAGGAAAAAAGAATTCTATATACAGCAGGTGCAATTTCAGTTTAGCAAAATTCAGCTATCCACACTGGAATATGGTAAGATCATTGGATCTGACACTTTGGAAATAAATGTTTTAAGATACTAAATCCTCAGAAATATATAATCTGTGTAACATGGATTGAGGTCTGCATTAACTTTGCAAATATTAAGCACAAGGATCATCAAGTCATCATTACTATTTACTTTCCAATTGCCTGTGCTTAAGAACTATAAATTATCCTCTCTCCTTTTTTCCCCATTCCATTTTAAATAGAAACTGTTCACTATGTTCTTGATCCCAAAAAAGTCCAATACAGTATTTGGTTACTGTGATATGCAGTAATTTATCATTTTGCAGTCTGAAGACAATGATAACCTGAATTCTAAATGTGGTGTTTGTAGGATTTTTGTTTTGCTTTGCTTTTGTTTATATTTCTTCTATGGTTGTGATATAGTTGAGATATCTATGATTACACACTATCCTTAGCAAATAGCTCCTTTCTGTAGAAACAGTTCAGGTTTGTTATGGATGTGCTCAATCACTGGGAACTCAAAGGCATCAAATGAGAGTCAGAGGTTTGGAATACTGGTTCAGTAATCAAAGCCAGAATGCCAACTACTTGCAACAGCTGTAGACAAGTTATATTACTACTTCAGTGGAAGTGCACAATGGCAACAGAGGGATTCAAGGGAAAAAAGTGTGTGCCTGTCACTAGTTTCCCTTAGATTTCTGCCACTTCAGCTTCTATTTTGATAATATACCTTCCCAAGAGTGGGTAGCAGAAAACAGCTATACATGGATAGGATGCTGCTCTGTAGAGTACAGTAGCAAGAGAGCAAAAGCATTCGTGGTTAACTCCGCTGCAGTTAATGCAAGGATGTGATAGTCATAACTATTACCATAGGAACATTTTGATTTTCCTTTTTAATACAAATGCCTTTATCTGCAAAAATATGTCCCATCTAGCAATACTACAAGATAGCATTGTGACAGCAAAAGAACTGTTATATACAATCTGCATATAATAAACATCTACCAATTAAAGATCTGAATACATTTTCTTCAGTACAATAGTATGTAAAAATCTGATACAATCTCATTTGAAACAAATATGACAAGACTTCAAATCTGACTAGCATGGGGTGCATTTTTTAAAAACTCTTAAGGCTTTACCCGGATTTTACTATCTAATCTGATACATACATCAGATATATTATAATCAGTGTAACTTCATAGTAAGCTCTGGAAGCTATATGACATGGAGATATTGTAGTAAATGTGTATGTATAAATATAGATTAATTATATTTAAAATTAATAACGGGAAGGAAAACAAAATCAGACAAAATATAATTTCTAAAGGCCTCCAGCCATGTTATAAACAATTTGTGACTGTCCTTCCCTGGCAACTTGTAGCCTTTACACTGTGAAATTCTGTTCGTTGTGAATAATAAACAGAATTATAGTATTCAAGGCAATTGCCTTTCATTACATTAAAAGGTAGGGATATTTGCATAGTTAAGGAAATGGAGAAACTGAGTGACAGGCCTACTGAAGCTAAGAAGGAATAGACAAAAAAGAAGGTCTCAGAAATAAAGTTTTAAAAGTTTGTTTAAAAATAATTTGATAGCTTGAAAAACTAGAATCTGTGGCATTCTGAAAAATCCTGAAGAAGCCTTTGTGGAAAACCTCACACCATCGCTGAATCTGCAGGGGAGGCAGGGGTGAGAAGAGTGAGACTCTTATGATAACATTATCTGCCAAGAGAAGGAGATTTTTTCCCTGACAAAGCAGGTCTTTGATGAAGAAGGAATAGTCATTACAATACTATTTTCTGCCTAACTTAAGATATCCTATAACAAGAACTATATTTTCTTGATTTTCAAGCTGTCAAACAGGTTATTAAAGTAAGTGACAACTGTAAGTTTTGCTAATTGAAAATAAGGGGAAATTGAAGCATATATTTAACCAGTTATATTCAAAATGGATCTGAAAAAGAAGCAATTTTCCTGTCCCGCAAAAACTTTTCTGAACTTTCAAAGGCTTTCCTATTGCATATCAGGATGAAACAAAGATATTTTTGTTGTGGAACAGCAGAGAACAAGATCAGAATGACTAAAAGTCTGGTGGTTTGAACATTCAGCTGTGTGACTATAAATCAAGACCCTGTTCTGCATATTCACAATAAGGATTTGACTCTAAGGCTAGGGACAGAAATTACAGACAAGCCAGTGTAAGTGATTGGAAACTGATTTAAACCTGTAACAGAACAGAAGTTCAGTGCCCATGAACTGCTTTCAAAATGACCAAAACTAGTTTAAGATAAACCTGGTTGGCTGTAGTATCGGACTTAACTGATTTCGGTCAAACTGGTTTATAGAACTTCTGTCCAAGATCCCTTCCCAGTTCAAGTTAACTCACAGCCCCCTAGTATCCCAGAATGCTTTGCAGCCCTGAGTTAAGCTGCCTTGCCCTTCTGCTCCTTAGCCTGTTTCCTTCCTGTGTCTGTTGTCCCAGAGGCATGAAGGGGGAGGGGCAGGGGAACAGGCACCCAGCCCCGCCCCTGAGCCAGGGTCTACACAGCACATGTGAGGCGGGGAAGCCCCTGTGGTGAGAGCTTTTCAGGCCCTGGCAATCCTCGCCTCTCCCCTGTTGCTGATTGCTTCAGTGGCTGCCCCAGAAGAGAGGGAGAAGGAGTCCTCCCAGCCAGGTGCCTGCCCCTGTAGCCCAGCATAGGGACACCAGGGAGCCCCTGACTTGGTGGGGGCTTCCCCCCACCCATCCCAGGATCCCCCAGCCCAGGGCAGTCCCAAGGAGCTCAGGGAATTATTCCCCTCCTGAATTTTATCTTAGAACCTGCCTTAGTCCCTGTGTGTCTCAGGCAGCTTGAGGGATTGGAGGGAAATTCTCCTCCTCCACAGCCGGTTTTGACTTAGTTGCTGAGAGTCTGAGGCAAAACGAATGTGGGGGAGCAAAGGAATTTCCCTTTGCTCCCTGGGCCATCCCTGAGACTCACAGCACCTAAGGCAAGGAGATGGGGTTGGGATGAATTCTGCTACTGAGGAGCGATAGAGCGTATGCATGTGAATCCTGTGATTTTTAAAATGTTTTTCTTTGTAACGCGTTCATGTTTGGTTTGTTGTTCATTTCTTATTGTATTTATCATTATAGTAAAAAGATATATTTGGACTGTTGTTTTTTATTACCTTTGGTTGCAGCAACATTTGTGGACATTTGGGGTGCCTATACATATAAGGGCAGGCATTTCCAAAGACACTGTAACTTTTTCACTTTACTTAAAGTGCTTTAGGTACAGCACCTTAAAACTTAATAGACATTCCATGGTTTGGTGCAAGTGTTGTGCCTTGCTGTAGTTCTGTAGAGTAGGAAGCAGGTGGTAGCGATTAGTAATTACCACTTTGAAAAGCCCCAGTTAAATAAACATGCAGTTAAGGTGAACTAGGTTAGCTGGGATGCACTACCTCAGTTTGCCTTAATTTAAAACACTTACATGAAGTTTAATTAAGGAAACTTCCACCATTTTTAAAATGTTCTAAAGTCGCCCATGTGTATTAAGTGATGGCTTTAGAATACTTTAAATGGTGTAAATGTCACATGTATAAGCAGGCACCCTAGAAGTGTGCCAAGGGGCTAGGGTGTCTGTTTTCTTGTAAGTGGCACCTCCACAAAAAATTCTGGTGGCACAAGGGGAATTTTTTTTTGCACACTCTAACTTCTGTATCCTTGAGTAGCTCACGTATCAGATTCAGTATAGTCACACAGAATAGAATTCAGCATAGAACTTACCTTCTTTAGAGGCTGAGTAAATTACTCCATGCTGACCGCTGTGACTCCATGTTACAGAGGCTGGTAGGGGTAGGTCAGGAGTGAGCACTTACCTCCTCACTCAGAGTACGCTGCAGGTTGTGGCAGTGGCACAGGCTCTTAGGAAGCTGTCAGTCTGGTGACCCTCTGAATTGATACCCAGGACTGTGACCTGCTCACCCTGCCCCTCCAAGTTTTGCAATGTGGCTAAGCCTGTGATCAAGTTAGCTTATTCAAAGCTAGTTTGGCCACCTCTGCATTAAAGTACAGTCTGCAATATAAACATACCCTCTGGCCCATTGAATATTTCTGCACAGAGAAAGTCTTCAGTAGATGCTGAGAGACTCATCCTAGAATAACTATTAGCCTAGTGATCAATACCCTCAGCTAGGATGAGTGACTTGTGTTCAAGTCACTAATCCCAATCAAGGAAAGCAGGGCCTTAAACCTGATTCTCACAAATCACACTACTAACCCATGCTTTTGGGGGTTTCTCTTCATCACCAATAATTCAATCCTAGACCTGACAAGAGTCCTGGACCTAACAAACCCTTTCTGAGAGAAACTCTGTCAAAACTAGTCAATTCCACTAACATGATTTTGTTTGGATGAAAAATACTATTTTGTGATAAGAAAAAACAAAGTGAAAAAACTTTCGAAATGAAACCTGTCCATTTGTGCCATATTCCTATTTGAGGTGTACTTAGGCACCTTCGACATGAATGATTTTTTTGGGTGGGTTGTTTCTGATGCAAATGTCTTATAGCATTTTGTACTAGGAAAAGAAACAAGAGACAGTAATGTCCAATTGCAGGGCAAATGTAGCAGCAGAGGGCAAATGGGCCTACTGGGGTAAGGCCTCAGACCACGATTGTCTGAAGATGACCTTTGAGAAGGTTCTAACCTGAAAGTGTGTGCATATAGTGCCCTCATGGCAGTGCTCCCACTTCTGTACCTAGTCTGAAACTGTGACAAGGCTGGGAACCAGAGGGAGACCAGGGAGTGATTTGAATATCAAAATAATTTCACAGTTCAAGTGTCTGGACAGCCTCACAGGTGAAATCTAAACTAAAAATATTTATCTCCTTGCAAACATACTTCAAAATATTGCAATCCTTCCACTATAATATGCCATTTTTAAGTGCTGGAAATGGTGCATGACTAGCTTTGGCAGGCTTGCGCTATAAGTACACAATGTCTGAATAAGACTTAATACTGTGATATTTGGCTGCCTCTTAAGTTACTGGCAAGAGGTCACTTTTTGTATGCTTTCATTTTTCATACTAAGTTAATTCCCCAAACTATTACTTACACTAAGCATTACTGGCTATTGAAACTCCAAATGAAATACATCAGCATAATAATGATACTCCAGAACATGTTATACATGATACTGGACACTCCTTTTAATTGAGGCAAAATAAATCTTCCTTAAACATTTTTTGGTAAACCAGAAATTCAAAATCAAGATGCCAAAAAATTTCTTTCAAATACATTCTCTTACAATCTACTGGTCAATCAAGAGGCTCCTTTAAGCATTTGATTAACTGCAACAATGCTAAGTAGAACATACACAAAGATTTCTGGAAACCATAATTAGGGAAATGTGAGATGATTCTTTTGTGAACTTCCATGAGATGAAATCATTGCACTGAAGGCACATCAGTATATGAGCACCCTCTTTACATTTAAACATGCTGATAGGACATTCAGAAAGACTAATAGAAAATCTAAGTGAAACCTGTCCCTTTGTGTCATATTTCATATTCCTACTAGAGCCAGAGAGGCATGTGAGGAATCTCTCCATCCTGGGTTGGAGATCTGGAATCCTTGGAATACAGGTTTCCAGTAGGGAGAGGTGAGGTCCCCTAGTGAAGGTGGAGAGATGTAGGGCCTCTAGTCTTCTGGTTCCAACAGGGAAAGTGACCATTCTCCATAACTTCCAGAGCCTAAGAGGTATGCAAAGAAACATTCTTTCCAGGCCTGGGGCTGAAGAGAATGATTCTTTGCATGCCTTTTGACCTCCAGAGCCAGGAGACTGGAGGCTGAGCAGAAAGGAGAGCACTTACGGCTCTCCACCCCACTATCCCCCCTCATATGAGGGTGGAAGGGGAGTAGAGCCATAAGACAGAGCAACCCCTTTGTCTAGAAAGTGTACCACTTCATGCCATAATGGTATTTTTTAAGTGTTCCAGTGGGGATTGAAGGAGGGGAATATCTTAGGACAGACTGTATGTCTATTCATGACTGAAGGCACTTTTAATTTTTCGGTCAGTTCTGGACTGGGGCTGTGATTAATTGGCATACAGACAATCATGCCTACAGTGATAGTATAATAGTAAATATTCAGGCATTCAGTTGAACTTCTGGATTATCTGAAAATAATAATTTAAACACTTTGCTATAAGGTAGAGCATGGACAAATAAGTTACCACAAAAAGGGGGTGGTGGAAGAAGTAGTGATGACTGGTAGTAGATATGGATTTGTTAAGAACACATTGTGCCATACCAACTTGATTTCCTTTTTTGACAGGATAACTAGTATGGTGGATGAAGGGAATGTGATGGACATAAAATACTTGGACTTTCATAAAACTTGATACAGTCCCATATGACAACCTCATAAGTAAAATGTTGAAATGTGGGCCAGACAGAATTGCTGTTAAGTGGGTATATAACTGTTTAAATAAGTGCAAGAAAAGAATTGTTATAAATGGATCAATGTCAGAATGGGAGGTGGTTTCAACAAGCTTGCTTTAGATATGGGTTGTTTAACATTTTTATAAATTACTTGGATGCAGGAGTAGAAGGATTCATGGTCAAGATTGCAGATGCTCTAAAACTTGTAAGCACTTTGGAGGGTAGGCTTAGCATGCAAAAGGATCTTGATAAATTGCAGAACCAGTCAGGATTTAACAAGACAATCAGAAAATAAACAAGATAACAAGATAAATCAGAATTTAACAAGACAAATGTTGCAAGTGCAGAAATCCAGAATGGGAGATCATTGGCTAGACCAGAAGGATCTCACAGAAGGTTATGAAGTTCTGGTGCACACCATATACTCAATGGACTCAACATGAATAAACAGTATGATGCAATTGCCATACCCCACCCCCAAAAAAAAATTTGGGGGGGGGCTACATTAACATAAGTAGCACACGTAAGACATGGGAGAGGATAGTACCACTCTATTCAGAGCTGCTTAGGCTACACTTGCAGCACTGTATGCAATTCTGGAATATGCATTTTAAGAAGGATGTAGAGAAAGGAAAGGATCCAGAGGCAAATGACAAAAAGATAAAGAGTTTTGAATGAAAAATATACAAGGAAAGTGTAACAGGAAACCATAGCCCTGTTAAAGGGAAAAGAAATGAGAAACCAGAAAAAACCTGCATGGCCTTTTAAAACTAGGAAGGGGTTTTTGGCTTCAAGGAGTCAAGGACTCCAAAACGGGGAACTGGACTCCCAGAAGATCTGCTGCAAGGCAGAGAAAGGTAGTTACAGTTCTGAGAGCGGGTAGCTAGGGCAGCAGACATCACTGGTGCTAGGATAAACACCTTGTCAAGCAATCAAGAGGAAGCTGTGGGCTACAAGCAGAAGCAGCGATGGTCAAATGAGAAACAGCTGACTTTGGCCTATGGCCTTGTCTCTGGCAGGTGCTCTGAAATGAGATAATGGGAAATCTCTACGCTGAGCAGCAGGGATCTGCTGATCCTGATTGTGGAGGAGAACAGAATTCTCTTGTAAGGAACTTGAGTCCATCAAGAGAAGAGGCACTTCTGCCTGCTAGTGAATGCATGTGAAGGGTTGAAGATTTGACTGACGACTGTTCATGTGTCAAGATTTTTGTTGAGGGCTGTAACAAGGATGATTCAGAGGCCCAGTAAACAGAGACTGAGGTCCCACTGGCAGATGTTAAAAAGAAGACATGATGGGATCTGAGTGTGATCCCAACAATCGCACTTCCTGCCATGCCTGTGGAATCAAGTATCAGGCCATACTGCTGGTGCAGGGAAACCCTGCCATCTTGATCCCAGGCTTCCACTGAACCCACAATCTTTGCTGCCCATCAGTTGAGCTCCCAGCCCTGGGGCAGCACCATGCATACCCATAGCTGACATCCCTGTCAGCTGACTGGAGCTCACAGCAGGGAAGCACCATGTGATCCTGTAGCTGGGAGTCCCTTCAGTTGACTGGAGATCTTAGTTGGGGGGGCACTATGCACTCCCTGTGAGAGGTCCATCAGCTCACTGGGGTTCCTAGCCAAGGGATCAGTTGAGCATCAGTGTTCCCAGCCTCTGGAATATATGGGAGTGTGCTCCAGAGGCCCAGAGCTCTGGCCATATGTCCAACTAAAGGTGTGATGGGAACCAACCACAATGTTATACATAGAATCTCCTTTATTGGAAGTTTCAAGAAAAGATTAAATAAGCATTTGTCTGGGATGGTTTAACAATAATTCATTCTGCTTTTGTGCATGGGATTGGATTAGGTGACCCTTGAGGTCCCTTCCAACCCCATAATCCTATCATTATATATTTCCATGAGCTAAATGAGGATGGGGACTTTTACAAAGCAACAGCTACTCTGTGGTAACTGCCTGTGTACATGCTCTTGCTCCGTGGTAAGTGAAGGATAGCTCATGTTATCTTACCCTCCTGTCATGGAGAGGTAAGGTAAACAACATAATTTTCATTTACTAAGAAGTGAAATCATGTACACAGGAGTCTGCATACAGTAGCTAATATGCTGCAAACTCCTCCCTGAAGAGGGATGGCTTCTGAAGAGATGGCAAAAATTGAAAGCACCTGGGAACTTAAATAGTATCCCCCTTACATGTGTCCCCGCTACGTCATGGCTGAAGTGCACACATGGGGAAAATGTGAAGACACTTGCACTATTAAATGAAATGTACTTCTTGTGAATTAAGGATCTGATCCAGTTCCATTTTAGTGAATAGATAAAGCCCCATTTTATTCAATGGGACAGACCTAGTCACATAAATCTAATAAGCTTTTAAATGATCCCGTTATACTTTTCAAATTCCTGTATGTATTCTGTCACTTTCCTCATCAGGAAGTCTTTGGCTGTTTGAATATGAATTCAATAAATATGAATACCTCTGGGTGTCATTGAACTTTAAGAACTAAGACAGTGAAGTGTTATAAATCTGACATTTAGTCATATGAATACAGCACCAGGAGGTGTTAAAGTTATTCAGTAAAAACCAATGACCTTGTTTATAACCATCAAAAGGTGTGTAAGGTATCTGGGTTTCAGACAGGATATAATAGTGGAATCTCTGCCAAGAGATTCATGTTTGTTATCCATCAGAGCTTTAATTTGTATTTGATATAAAATGGAGGGTTACACTGACAGAACAGATATTTTTATGGATTCTGGATATTTGTGCTTTACAGTCTGGTTAATCTAAGTGGAAATCATTTTCGTGTGGTAGATTCAAGCTGTGCAAGATCAAGAAAGCATGGTACAAATTGCAACATGCAAATATTCCCTAAATTGGAAATAACTACAGCAAGGTCCTTAGTCTAAGCCCAGAACCATTTGATTTGTGCATTAACAACATGAGAATTAATGGCCTTGTCTGTGTGTTTCTGTTTCTATGTCAGTTAATATTTGCCTGTTCTGTTCAGCTGATCTTTGCTTGACTAATCTTGTCTGGATTAGAGCAGAAAAACTTCATCATAACAGCACTGAAAAAGCAAACGCAAACATAGTAGAAAGCAAAATAAAATGGAGTGAGATCCAGTACCCACCATTTAACATTATTTCTATGAAGATAAAAGCTACTTTATAGTAAGATTAACAGGCAGGGTATTTTGTGTTATCTTTATGACGTCAAAAATTGGTTTGAATATGGTGCGCGCACTCGGGAAGCAAAGGTAAGCAGTTTTGCTTGGAAACATGAACCCAGATCCGTATTTAATTGAGTTTCTTAAAGTAGAACTGTCTGTGAATAACCAGCTTTGTCGCAAGTGCCTATGTTTTTACTTATGGTGGATATATTTGTGAACAATTTTAAGTAACTGTATGGAGAATTCACTTCAGCTGGATATCTGATCTAATAAGAAATGAACCCAGTCCAAAGGTCCAAACTGCTTGTCCAGTCTACAACCAGGATGCTTTTTATGTCAGCTGTTTGAGAGAGGTAGTTAGCTGTGTTATAGACTGAAGTCAGGCAGACGGTGGGGTAGATATTCACCCTGTGGATTAACTAAATCAGAAATGCATAAACTTTTGTAACCAGTGGCTTATGGCTTACTTCATCAGATGCTGTGAAATGACAAGAGACTCCACTGTTGTCACTGAACAGCCTGATCTTGATCTTCCGTGTGTTTAATCAAGTCAGGTACAAAATAGCTTGGAGCAGTTTATTTTCAGAAGCATCAACTGTAGGAAAAAGTAGATCCGTGCCTTTAGATAACATTGTAACAAAATGTTGTTGCTTTACTAGGGATATGGTAAGAAGACAGAAAACTCTTCTCTCAAAACACCAAATACAGTACACTTTTGCTGGATACATTATGCATTTAGGAATTTCAGCAGTATTTAGTTTGCATATCTTTCTTTATCGGAAAAATCTTTTCAGTTTATGGGACAAAGTACCCATTTGTAATCTTAATAAACTAGAAAGCAATGCAGATAACTAAACTTGGATAAAACATCCAATAATGTTTATCTGGAACCTCATATAAAATAGATTAAAGTGACGTACTGATATACTAACATAGTTCTGTGATGATTTGGCATTAACTTTTGTCTTATTTTTCACTTAGTTGCCTACTCAGCTTGTTATATGGCTCTGGAACATGTTTTGGATGACTAGCTTGGATTCAACCCTGTGGCTATATATTGCCAAATGCACCAACACAAAGCCAGTCACAGTTCTAGACCCTTTGCTTTGGGAGTCAGACTGCTGCAGCACTTGTTGATGCTCCTTCACTTCGGCACCCAGAATGGTCACCCCGCTCACCCCCACCCCACCCCTTATGCCACTGGTGTCACACATTCAACTTAATAGTTATTAAGTGCAGTTACCATCCAAGCAGATTTACTTTCAAGCAGGTTAGCAAGTTATGTGCCCTTGTGTTTCAGAGTTGTTCAGGTGAGGGTTATTTCCTAATGGGCACATCTACACATGCATTTAAGTGCAATTAAATTCCATGCACATTAAGCTAATGAGCATTAAGCAGTTTTTGGCAGGTGTCTACTCTGCCAGTGTTGGGGCTGCAGCAGGGTGGGGGAAGCTGGGTGTTCTTTGGGGGCAGCAGGGAGCTGCGTGGACTGCAGGGCTGGGGGTGGAGGCAGGGGGCTGCAGGTCAGGAATGAGAGGCACCAGCAGGGCTGGGGGAGGCAGAGGGCTGCAGGTCATGAGTGACAGGTATCAGCAGGGCCAGAGGGGTTGCAGGTTGGGATTGAGGGGCAGCAGCACAGTTTGGGGGGCAGGGTACTGTGGGTCAGGAGTGAAGGGCAGCAGCAGGGCTGGGGGGCTTTAGTTTGGGAGTGAAGGGTGGGGGAAGGGTAAGCTTCCCCCTAAGCTGCATGGCATGTGCCGCTGCTCAGGCACATTCATGCCATACTGCCAGGCACACCTGCATAGCTGTGCACTCTGCACAGCTTAGAGGGAACCCTGGGAAGGACACAGGCATATCTGCTCAGGTCCCTTCCAACCCTACCAACTATGAAACTATGAAACTACTCTCCCCTCCACCCCCCACAGAATCATATGCCCCCCTTAATCCCCACAGGTGTTCACTTTTTTGAAACTGAAAATATGGTAACCCTATCCTTGCCTACCATGCCTCTCAGCACCAGGGCTTTTCCAGCCCTTGCCCCTGTTAGCAACACCCAGTGTCCTGCTGATCCACCTCGGCCCCTGCCAGTGAAAACCAGCACCCTGTGCTCTTCCTAGCTATGGTGCTGGCCCCTGGCCCCAGAACAGCTGCACACCTGCCAGTGGGGGCCAAGGCACTGGCTGCAGGAGGCCTGACCCCCTCCTCCTGCACTCACCACTCCAGCCTCTCCACCCACAGACACCCTACTCCCTTCCCATCTCCAGCACCACTCTCAGGACATACACATGGGTGAAACAAAAAAATGTTATTACCCTCACAACACCCACCCCATCCCTCCCCTGTCTCCCTCAACAAATGGAACCCCCTCCCTCCTCAACCAACAGAACCCCTCCACCCACCCACCCACCCAACCACCAACAATAAAAAAAACTCACTTACAAGCAGGAAACTATTTACAAGGGAAAAACTATATGCAAGAAGAAAACTATATACAAGATTTTGTGTCTTCCACTCCAGAGCAGGGGGCTGTGGGAGAGCAGGACGGCTAGGGACCAGGGTCCCAGGGCAGGTGCCCAGCACCCCAAAACCTGGATGTTCCCTGGGGCTGAGCTCAGGCTGGCCCCCTAGTAGTAGGGCAGACTCAGCACTACAATTAGTGCTGGCTCACGTCTACATGTGCATTAATGCACATTAAATAATCGCGCCTAAATTTGATACCTGCATTTGTGCAATTAGCCTAAGTTAATGTGCATTAAGGATCTGCATGTGTAGACATATACCCAAAATGCACATTAACTTAGGCTAATGCTCATTAACGCATCTCATGTAGATGCGCCCAATCCGTACTAATTTTAATGGTCACTGTGTGGATATCTTTAAGAGTGTTATGTATAACTTGTTACATTTCCCTGGGGATTGCAGGAGGGAACAGCAGAACCGTAGGCAGAGTACGGCTCTTGGAATAAACAAGCTTTATCATTCTATAGCTTAACTCTTTGGTCTCTTGAGAAGAACACATGGTACTAGGAGTGGGTTTGAAGAAAGAAAGAACAAAAAAAGGAGCATCTCAGAATTCCAGAGGAGTTAAAGCTGTCCAGTAATGCAGCAGAAAACTGGAAGAAATTTTAAGCAGCGCTTCACCATATATATGATGTCCACTAGAGCTACAGAGATGGAAGATTCACTCAAGATAGCAATTTAAAAAAAAATACAAGGCCCAGGAGCTCTGTCTCTTTATAATAGCCTACAACTGGCAGAAGCAGAACAGAAAAGTTATGGCACAGTAATAAAAATGTTTGAGGAATATTGTATGCCCAAACAAAATGAAACCTTTGAACAGTATAATTTCCACACGAGACAGCAGAAACTATGAGAGACAATAGAGAAGTTTGTCAAAGACTTCAGACTGCTGAGCCAGACATGCAGCTTTGGAGACCTAAAAAAGTCCATGATCAGAGACCAAATAGTATTGAGTATAAGGGATACAAGCCTCAGGAAAAGACTGCTAGAGGTTCCTGAGCTTAATTTGGAAAAGGCAGTTAGAATGTGCCAAGTGGCTGAGATAACAAAAGCCAGGTTGAAGGAACTGAAGGAAAAAACAGAGCAAGCTGAACTAGATAAAATTACAAGACTGCAAAAACCTAAGGCAACACACAAAAAATACAAAAAGGAGGATCTCACTATGAAGCAGGCAAGAGGAGGCCAAAGAGAATTGCTTGAGGAAACAATGGTCAGCTGCAGATGCTGTGGGGGTTACCACAAGCCCATTCAGTGCCTTGCATTTGGTAAGCACTGCAACAAATGCAAAAGATTCAATCACTTTGCAACAGTTTGCAGAAAGGAGCAGGATGCAACACACAAGAAACAGCAGGTGCATGCTTTGTGCAACGAGAAAGAGGAAGAATTCCTTATTAGCACAATGCAAGAAAAAGTACATTCTTCTGGGGACTGGACACCAATAGACTGATTGTGACTTTTAAATTAGATATAAGGGCACAGGTCAATGTAATACCAAAAAACATTATTCAAAAAATGAAAACTAAACCTGTGTGCTATGAGAATAAGAAAATGAGACTTAGAGCATATGATGGGAACATGATTGTCACCAAGGGCGTTTGTGTACTGCATGTTAGACACAATGGTAATATAGTAAAAAATCAGTTTGTAACAGTCCTAGGAAAGCTAGTGCCAATTATTGGGTTGCGAACATGTAAAACTCTAAGTTTGATTAAGACAATGAATGGCATTCAGGGACCAGAAAGCAAGAACAAAGAAGAGGAGTTTCGTGGTGTGTTTAAAGGCATAGGGAAACTGTCAACTGAGTACAAGATAGAATTAAGAGAACCAAATACTTCCACCATACATGCTCCAAGAAATGTTCCCCTTGTACTAAGGGAGAATCTGAAAAAGGAATGAGAAAGATTAGTTAAAATGGACATAATAGAAAAAGTAGAACAACCAACTGCTTGGGTTCATTCACTGGTCATAATAGAAAAAAGATGGATCCTTGAGATTGTGTCTGTATCCTAAGCAAATGAATAGGTACATCAGAAGGGAGCATTTTCCCATTCCCACCAGGGAAGATGTTTTTGGCAATGTGGCAGAAGCTAAATATTTCTCCACTTTGGATGACTCTCCTGGATTTTGGGAAGTTCCCCTAAAAAAGAAAAGAACTAGATTATGTACCTTTAATACACCCTTCAGAAGGCATTGCTTTTATAAGCTTCCTTCTGGCTTATATTCTGCATCTGAAGTATTTCACAGAAAGGTGCAACATTTTTTTTAAAGATCTTGATGGAACTATGGTTTATACTGATGATATATTAGTTTGGGGAAATACTGTGGAAGTACATGACTTGAGGCTAAGAAAAGTACTAGAAAAAGCTCACAGAGCAGGTTTGAAACTGAACAAACAAAAATGCAAATTCAGGGTCAAAGAAATAACATAGCTGGGAGAAAAGCTCTTTGAGAAAGGGGTTCAAATCAATCCTGCAAGGATTAAATCCATT
>NW_005842496.1:237658-243151 GCF_000455745.1 Alligator sinensis | reverse complement strand
AGATTATTGGGAATGATCAATTCTGTAGAGAACTATCTACCTACATTTGCAGAGCAGATCAAACACTTGAAATCACTCCTTCAAAAGAATGCTCGGTGGATACAGGAACATGAACGTGATGCTAAATTTACAAACTTGAAGGAAAAAATAATGAAAGCTCCAGTGTTAATATTCTATGACCCTAAAAGACCCATTAAATTGTCAACAATTTAAAGAAGGCATTGGAGCAGCTTTGCTTGAAAAGCATGGGGATAGATGGAGATCAGTGGCATATGCATCTAGGGCACTTTCTAAATCAGAGTATCTATATGCACAAATTGAGAAAGAAAGTTTAGCTCTGCTATATGGCTGTTAGAAATTTCATATATTCATCTATGGAAGGCCTGAGATAGCTGAAACTACTCATAAACCTTTGGTAACTATAGCAAAGAAAGGGGTTATCAGACATGCTACCCAGTTTACAGAGACTTTTCTTTCAACTGCAAATGTATGATTTAGACATACAATGCATGCCAGGAAAACATCTACTGATTGCAGATACATTGTCCAGAGCATATGATACAATGAAAAATGACAGAATTCCAGACTCAAGACATAGTACATGTTAATCTAATTAAAAGAGTGATTCCTGTCACATATAAAATGTGGGCACTAATTGCATAACCTACTGCTTAGAACGCCACATTGCAAAAAAGTGGTAACAGCTATTTATGCTGGTAGCTCTGGAAAACATACCCCTAGCCACTATTCTCAGTTCAAGGAAGAGCTGTCAGTACTGGGTGGCATTTTGTTCAAAGGCTCACAACTTGTTGTTCCAGCAGTGCTAAAGACAGACACGTTAAACAGAATACATGATGGACATCTAGGCATCAAAAAATGCAAAAGGAGAGCTCAGGGTGCTCTATATTGGCCCAACCTAAATAATGACATAGAAGATTCTGTAAAGGCTTGTACGACATGCCTAAAACGTAGATTAGTGCAAAGAAAAGAGCCCATGATAGTCATGGAGGAGCCCGTGGTATCACATGGGCATTGACTTATTCGAAAATTGACACAGAAGTAGAGACATCTGAACAAGGAAAGCAAACAAGAACTGAACCAATAAGGATTGAGAATGCAGAGAAACTCAGAAGATCACTTAAAGCTAAAAGGTGAACACAAAGACTAATAGAGATCTGTTAAAATGTGCTTTAACAATGGGTTGAACTAAACTTCTAAGGTTAGAATTACAGGGGATATGTTACATGTAAAGGGTGAGGACGTATGGAGTATTTTATATAAATTGTTAAATTTCCCCAGGGATTGCAGGAGGGAACAGCAGAACAGCAGGCAGAGCATGGCTGTCAGAATAAACAAGCTTTATTGTTCTATAAACTCAACTCCCATGTCTTTTGAGAACAACGCAGGCCTTATATTCCTATGATTTGTAATTGTTGCAAGTGAATGCCTGACAAAGTCTTTTAGGTCGGTAATCCAGATCATATCTTCTTCTTCTTATTTGCTGCAGTTCCCCTGGTAGTTACAGTCATAATCCTTAGTGAGGATTAAGTCACTGGAGATCTGGAGATGAGAAATTCCTTATGAATGTGAATTATTATTATTTACCACTTTCTGCTTTCAGCCTTTGTCTTTGTAGTACCTCCAATGACTAATACGATTTAACCTAAAAATGTGATACTTATGAACTGCTGCATCAAGCAATTTACACTCTCTAAACAACCCTTATCCACTTAGGTCCAGAGCCTTATGAATGTGAATAGTCCCTCAAGGCACCATACTACTGCCAGTATAATGATAACAACTGAACAAGTTGATCTGAATATAACAGATAATTCCCATATGCTCTGGTGTGAAGTACTGTGGCTTCTGTTCCCACATAGATACCAGCTAGCATTTTAAATGTGAGACTTCCTCCCATATAATAGGCCTGCAGAAGAAATCATCAGTCGATAATGGTCTGGCCACGGACAGACATTACACATAAACCAGTTTAAGTGATCAGAAACTGGTTTAAACCTGTAACAGAACAGACAGTGTGCATAAACCAGTTTGAAAATGGCTGAAACCAGTTTGAGATAAATCTGGTTGAATGTAGTATCAGACTTAACAGATTTGCTCAGACTGGTTTATGCATTGTCTGTCCCGGACCCTTTGCTGATTTGAGTTAAATCAGAAACCCCCAGCCTCCTAGCATGCTCTCTGGGTGGGGCTCTCTGCTTTAGCCCAGCCAGGCGGGCTTGACCCCTCTGCTCTGCAGCCTGAGCAGGGACCAGGGGCCTGGCCAGAGAGCGGTTTCATTCCCCCTCCCTGTGCCACTGGCAGGGACCTGAGCTGGGTCTGCCCGCATTCCTCCCTCGCTGCTTCAGCTGGGAGGCACCATGGCTCCTGAGGCAGAGGGGGGCAGGGAGCAGAGTTCATTTCCCCTCTATCCCACTGGTAGCTTCATGGCTCCGTGCCTGGAAGAGGCCCCCAGCTGTCTCCTCCACCAAAGACCAGAGGAATAATCATACCCCTGCCTCTCCAGGGGCTCTGCCTAGCTGTGCCCCCTCCCCACTGCTGCAGTGGGAGGGACAGAGCTCTTGCTGGGGATGGCAGCTCCTGTCACACTGTGGGGGAGAGCGAGCCCCTTCCCAACGAGGGGCTGTGCTGTGGACTTAGGCTGTGCATGGCAGCACCGGGGTCTGGGGCCAGAGACCTGCAAGCCCCTGCAGTGCTGCCATGCTCCACAGCCACTGTACCAGTCCCACAGTGCAGCCCTGCTGGGAAACTGTGATGGGCTCCTGCCCATTGGCACTCACCTCTTGCTGCTCCAGCTGCCGGACGGGAACAGGGCCTGGCCCCTGCTGCTCATTCTGTGCTGGGGCAAGCCACTGAGGGGGCTTATACAGCCCCCATTATTTCCCTCCAAGCTTCAGCTGCAGCCCAGCCAGGCAGACCCTGTGGCCAGCAGCTGAATAAGCCCCTTCCTGCTAGGAGGGGCTTTCTCCAAGCACAGAGGGTCTGCCCAGTGGGGTCTGCCCGGCCCAGCCGCTGCTCCCGTGTGCTCAGAGACAGTGGCTGAATAAGCCTCTTCTTGCTGGCAGGGAGCTGTCTCTGAGCACAGGGCAGCAGCAGCCGGGCCGGGTAGACCCTACTGTGATGCAAGCAGCCAATAATCCCCTTCCTGCGGGGTCTGCCTGGCCAGGCTGCTGCTGAAGCTTGGGGAGGGGAGAATATTGGGGGCTGAATAAACCCCCTCAGTGTCTTGCTCTGGCACAGAACGAGCTGCAGGGGCCAGCCCCTCTCTGTCCCAGCACCTGGAGCAGTGAATGCTGACGAGTAGGAGCCTGTCACAGCTTCCTGGTGGGTCTTCACTGTGGGGCTAGCAGAGCAGTTGTCGAGCACAGCAGCACTGCAAGGACTTGTAGGGTTCTGGTCCACCCCAGGCCTCAGTGCTGCCGTGTGTAGGGCAAGCCTTCAGTGCAGCCCCTTGCCGGGAAGGGGCTCGCTCTCCCCTAGAATGTGAGAGGGGCTGCCACCCCGAGTAAGAGCTCTGCCCCTCCCACTGCAGCAGCGGGGAGGGGGCATGGCTAGGCTGGGCCCCTTGGGGAGGGGTGTTGGGACAGAGTTATTCCTCTGGCCTCTGGTGAAGGGGATAGCTGGGGGCCTATTCTGGGTAAGGAGCCACCCGGCTGCCCATGGAGTAGAGGGGAAATGAACTCTTCTCCCTGCCCCGCTCTGCCTCAGGGGCCATGGGGCCCCACTGCTGCAGCAGTGAGGGGGGAGTGTGAGCAGACCCAGCTCAGGTCCCTGCCAGTGCCACAAGAAGGGGAAATTAAACCCCTCTCTGGCCAGTTCAGCCTGGGTTGCCCATGGCCCCCACGGCCCAGCACAGATTCCCTGCAGGCAGGGGTCAGCTCTAGCACCCCCTGTGCTTGGCCTGAGCAACTGCAGGCATGTACCCGCATTGCCTCAGTCCAGATAGCATGTTTGTCTTGTTACAAACCTGTTCAGCCTAGGGAGATTAGTCTAACCTGCAAAGGTTGAATCAATTCAGGCTCTGGCTTTTTGAATGTCTGTCTCTAGCCTCTAGAGCTCTTGGGTGGTAATTTTAGGGAAATCCAGGATGCAGGGTGCCAGGGAGCACCAGTGCATGTTGGCATACACACCCCCCCGTGCCCCTTACCCCACAACTCCCAGGAGCAGGGCCAGGTAAGACAGCATGGCACACACACACACAGACCACCTACAGCCTTCTAACCCCATGGTTCCCAATAGTGGGTTTAGGTGGAACAGCACAGAGGTCCGTGGTCGGGCTTCATCCCTTGCATGCACAGGCTGGACATGACTGGAACTGGCCCTTGTGGGGTGCCTCCTGGGCTCTGTCAACCTGTCCTGCATAGCACATGATGCCTTCCCCAGCTGCCAGTGGCTGGCTGGGGCACTATTCCAGGATAGAACCCAGAGCCCCCTTCCCCTCACCCCCAGCAAATATGGGTCCCAGCAGCCTCAGGGTAGGGGTCTAAGCTGGCCACCCTGGGAAGTCCTGTCCTCACCTGGGTTCTGGGTGGCAGCTACTCATTGGTACCAACTTTGCTGAGCCATGAGCCAGGAGTCACTTGGCCAGTGCAGTCAGTCAGGAATCAGGCATGTGCAGGCAAGTTCCTGCCAATGTGGGACTTTTGCTTCAATTTCCTCCAATGGCCGGGATGCCTATAAGATCCAGAATGGTCCCAGGAAATCCACAATGTGTAGTCACCCTACCTTTAAGTTAATTAGTAGATGTGTAAAAAATGAGGCATCTGTGGGATACCTCTCCCTAAAACCATTGATTTCTACTGTCTTACAAATTAGGCAGACTGGACCTGAGAATGACACCAGTTGATTCCCAGGGGTGATTACGTATTTATTTATTTAGTTAGTTATTACATATATAGGTCAACCTCCCCAACAATGGTTTAGGGCAGCTTACAAAAGAGAGCAAAATGAAGTTACTTTAAACAAGCAAGAGAAACAAAATCATGTATTTTTGCCAGTAGAGCCCATAGAACACCCCTCCCCCCAACCCAAACAGTAGTTTAGTTTAGCTTAACTGCTAAACATATGTTCAAAAAAGAAAGTCTGAGAGCACTTCTGGAAGATCCCCAGGATCAGGTTTTGGTGGTTCTCAAGGGGAAACTGAGGATAACTATCAAGAGCAATTTTCCACGTTTTTGTCACATGAACTTGGCACATTGATAATACTTGAAGGATGTACACATACCATCCAAGAAAGAAAAGCTATGAGATAGTTCCAAGCCTCACAGAAATCTATTAGTTGGGAGCCTGGGCTCTAATATACAAGATTAAATGACATGTATACTGATTTTTAATCTGTATGATTGTTGGCTACAAATGTCATAGAATCATAGAAGTAGGGTCGGAAGGGACCTTGTAGATCTTCAAGTCCGACCCCCTGCCTGGGCAGGAGGAAAACTGGGCTCAAATGACCCCAGCCAGGTAGGCATCAAGCCT
>NW_005842496.1:234117-236832 GCF_000455745.1 Alligator sinensis | reverse complement strand
AAATTGAACAGCGCGGGCCCAAGGACCGAGCCCTGGGGGACTCGCTGCCCACTTCCCCCCAGGTCGAATATGTCCCATCCACCACCACCCTCTGAGTACAACCCTTCAGCCAATTTGCAATCCACTTAACTGTGTTGGCATCAATGCCACAGTCGCCTAGTTTTTTAATGAGGATGGGGTGGTCGACAGTGTCAAAGGCCTTGCTGAAGTCCAGAAAGACTACATCCATGACGACACCTGCATCCAATGCTTTTGTGACCTGATCATAAAAGGCAATCAGCTTGGTCTGACATGACCTGCCCCTAATGAAACCATGCTGGTTGCCCTTGAGCATCATCCCCGATGCCAGCCCATCACAGATGTGCTCTTTGATGATCTTCTCAAAGAGTTTCCCCAGGATTGAGGTAAGACTGACGGGCCTATAGTTGCCCAGGTCCTCCCTCCTCCCTTTTTTAAAGATGGGGACCACATTGGCTATCTTCCAATCATCTGGCACCTGGCCCGAGCACCACGAGTGCTTATAAAGCCATGCCAAAGGCCCTGCAATAACCCCTGCTAGCTCCCTCAACACCCTGGGGTGGAGAGCATCTGGACCTGCTGATTTGAACATGTCCAGCCCCTCCAAAAGCACTCAAACCCGGTCCTCCTCAACCTTAGGTCTGGAGGCATTCCCATCGAGTCTGTGTTGAATCACGGTGGGGGAGTCCCGGTCCCTGCACAAGAAAACAGAGGTGAAGAATTTGTTAAAGAGGTCTGATTTCTCCTCTGGCACAACCACCTGATTGCCCAGCATATCTTGCAGGGGCCCCACATTTCCCAGTGCTTTCTTCTTCTTCCAAATTGGGATCCTTAAAATTCTGGTTTATTAGGCGGATTGAAACACTGTAATGAAGTCAAATCATAAACAAAAAGTTTAGTGCTCACTGCTCTAGGAGGTGTTTAAAATAGCGGGAGATTTTCTGAGATGTATAGTACAGGGTTGAATTAATAAAGTGTGTACACTGTTGACTGATAGCAGATATACCAACTATTATGTGTTACATTTTCTGTAAATATCTGTTTAATAAAAGGAGTGTTAGTAAGGATGATTATGATTAACAGAAGTAGGGAGGATCTTGTTGATACTGGCACAGTTTTACAGGCAGAGAGAGACTGGTATGTAATATTCCAGTAATTAAGATCAAACCTAGTTCAATTAGAGTTTGAATGTGTAATATTGAGTAGCTTAAAGAGAGTCCTAAGAATGATTATAGTTTGAGTGAGCATTTTTTATGTGGATGTCATGGAGGTTTAATAAGAATCTACTTCTCTTTTCCTGTGTCTTACAACAGTTCATTTCATATATTCTCCCTGGATAAAGATGAAATGTTAGTGGTATGTCAGGGTGTGGATACAGCTATTGTGCTAATAGACAACTGCTAATCTTCCGTGTTGGCCAATCAAGCTCTGTACCACCACAGAGAAAGTTGGCAGTTCTGTTATTCACCCTGACTCCCTTCTGGATCATCTGTAGTCATGACTGCCACCATTTTAGTCATGTGGCTGTCAGTATTTCATTCAATGCCTGCATTGTAGAGAGGATTTCTTCCCATTATTTGAGACTTATGGGAGCCATAGTGTGGCCAAATAGTGGTACCTTTTTGTCCTCAGTCTGCCAGATACATTCTATTTTGCTTGCTACTACTTTCCTGATGTCTCGTGCAGCAGTTCTGGAGAGTAGATAGAGATTATTGACACTCATTTGTTTAAGGCATCCAGTAATGGACCAGCAATTTTTGTTTACCATTGTGTCTAGCTTCTTTGCATGTGCTGATCTTTCCCAAACTGGACATGTGTATTCAGCTGCCATATAGCAAAGTCCAAGTGCAGCTTTCAGAACATTCTTGGATTAGCTTCCCATTTGGAGTTGATGGCCTTCTTTAAAATGCTGTTCCAAGAATTAACTTCACATGTTTGTCTTTTCAACATGTGCTTTATATAAAAGCATGTGGTCTAGTGTCACTCCCAAATAGTTAAGATTCAGGCACTGGGTGAAGGCTATTCCTCCAGGTTAGACTGAGTCACTAATTAATATCTCAGTTCTGAGAGTGGTATTTTAGTACCTTTGTTTTTTTTGGGTTGGCATGTAGTTGATTTTTGATGTAATAGTCTGATACCCCATTGAACACTGATGCCGATATGAATTCAACCTGGGAGAAGTTCTTAGCTTGGCAGGTGGTATAAAAATTGTCTGCATAAATAAAATGTCTTGTGTCTGGGTTATCTGGCTGATCATTGGTGTCGGTGTTAAATAGTATAGGTAAAAATACTCTCCCTTGAGGTAAACCATTCCTTTGTTTTTGTCAATGACTCCATGTTTTACAAAATTTGACACAGAATTGTTGATTTTCTAGCAAAGATCATATTATTCATACTAGTTGGTAATAGGGATATGCAAAGCGAGCCCTATTCGATTCGGATTCAGATTTGGCCCGAATCAGGAACAGCGATTCGATTCGTCAATTCAGATTACTGTCCCTGATTCGATTCGGCCGAATCCAAATCTGAAGATTCGATGCTGATTCAGAGAATCGGTGATTCGGACATAGACACAACTTTAAATGTTTTTCCTACATACCTCAAGGTACCAGTGTGGCTTGTGAATGCTGTGATGCTGGGGGACATGGAGTGTCCCTTAGGAGTGTGAGGGGCCCTCAATGTACTCAGCACGAAACC
>NW_005842496.1:231680-234107 GCF_000455745.1 Alligator sinensis | reverse complement strand
CAGGAAACCCAGAAGTGGACCAGAAGTACTTCAGAAGTACTTCTATTCCACTTCCAGGTCTACTGGGAAGTGCATGCCCAGCTCGGTAATCAGCTGCAGGGGGACTCTGGGTGCCCCCCCAGAACCCAGGAAGAACCAGTCACCAGGCCAGCGGGATGCGGGGGGGTGGACAGTGTGCTCCCCAGCGGACAGAAGTGGACCGGAAGTCCACTGGTCCACTTCCGGGTCTGCTGCTGAGTGCAATGGGGAGTCCCCCGTGCTCCTGTGGGACACTTCATGTGCCCCAGCATTGCAGCACTCATGAGCTGCCTGCTACTTAGAGGTATGTAGAAAAAACATTTAAAGCTGTGTCTATGCCTGAATCACCAAACCTTTCCAAATCTCTCCAAATCAATTTGGATGGTTCTGATTCAATTCTGAGAGATTAAAGGGTCCTCTGATTTGATTTTGGATTTGGAGATTCAGCCACCAAAGGGCTGAATCTTTGCCAAATTGAACCAGGGACTGAAGCTTCACACAGCCCTAGTTGGTAATCTTTTGTCATATCATATACTTTTGCAAGAAGTCTTTGGTGGTTTACAATGTCAGAAGTTACCATTTCTTTCTCAAAATCATCTCTGATGTGCTGTGTAATGTTTAATAAGTGACCTGTGCATGACTTCCCTAGACAGAAGCCAACTTGCTTGGGGATTAAGCTGTTGTCGCTTCAACAACTAGCGACAAAAGGTTTCAGATAAAGCATTAATTAAGTTTGAAAAGATGACAGAGTAAAGATATTGTCTGAAGTTCTTTGGGTCTGAGCAATCTTCTCCCATTTTTAGAAGTGCTATAATTCTTGGTTGCTGCCATATCTTGGGTACTTTGCATGTCATTATACACATATTATACAATTGGAATAACAAGCTCCTTGTTGTTGGCCAAAAGTGTTTTAATTGTTCTGGATGAATATCATTAAAGTCAGCAGCTTTGGCATTTTTAAGAGTATTTATTGTTATATTCAGTAAATTGTTAATTCAGCCATTGTAAAATATGTAGCAAAGTGATGAACTCCCCAGTCTTTTCTCTGGAATCAAACTTGGGAAGTTTATTTGATGTCCCAGTATTTTCAATCAGTTAACATACAATCTGAAACATAGTGACATTATAGTGTTGTACTTTCATTTTTGGATGTTTCTAGATGGTTGTCCATGCTTTTTTGCTATTGTGTGTCATAGCCATATTCTCAAGGAGGTACTGCCACAACTACCTCCCTTCCTCTGGTAGTAAAGCAACCAGCAGCAATAGATTCCTCTACAATTGGGTCTGTTTTATACAGACTGTTGTATTTTATTTTTGTTTCTATTAGCTGATTCCAGTGCTAGTCCTGGTACATAGTTTGTTTTGTAACCCCTTGAGATACGTCTTTCTGAGATACTACATAGCATTTTTACAAACTGCTCATAGGTTTCTGGCATCGGTTGAATGCTTACTATGGTGGCAAAGTAGTTAGTGAAATCATTCCACTTTGCTTTCTGGAAGCAGCATCAAAGGGAAACTAAGATTAATGTTATGACTGTTTTGATTTGTAAAGATGATCAGCCTATGCTGTGAGTGGGGAATAGGTTTCACAATAGCTTTGTTACAAAATACAGCTTATGATGCATACAGGTGATTGCTGCACCTGGTTTAAGTTCATGTGGTTGGGGGAGTGGCGGGGGGCATGCTCAGGGGGCTAAAAATAGTCCAATCAGAGTTGGGAGGGGAGAAAAAGAGTACAGACTTGAGGCTGGGGTGACATGCTGGCTTTTCCCAGCTCTGGGGCTGCTGTCCAAATACATACAGGTGTTCAATAAGTCAGGCATGGGTTACCCCAATCAATAGTTAGTTCACCTGAGGAACTACTTAGATCAGGCCCACCATTTTTGCCCAATGTAACACCCCTGAACACCTTTACAGATGGGCATTTAGATCAACTTAACAATCAAAATGCAACATCTATACATACCTGATGTTACTAGCAAATACCAAGTCAGGGTTGTAGTCCCCTTTCCAGCAGCTACTATTAAAAGAACTGGGTAGCTTTAGGTCATAAATGAAGCACAACTGACATGCCTTTGTCCATGTTGTCACGACCCAGTGATTTTTGGTGCCTCGGCACTATGGAATTTCCTGGCCACATGAGAGCTCCTTTGCATGGCAGAGTGTTCTGCTGCAATTAAGAGCCTGCGTGCAGGAGAGTTCCCGCCAATTTGCAGTTTCCTTTGCAGGATGCATTTCTTCTTTGCAGCACAGAGATGCACGGTGCAAAGAGTTCCCGCTATTCGGATGCAAATTTGTGCCCCGTTATTGGCCAGTGTTAATTATTCACACGTGGTGGCTAGTAATTGGCTTGCTGGTCGTTTAAAATTCCACGCGACTTCCGCCCAAGTTGAAGAGCTTTGGGGACGC
>NW_005842496.1:210341-228646 GCF_000455745.1 Alligator sinensis | reverse complement strand
TCTGAAGTTATCTGACTTGCGGCTGCTGATCGATAGACTGATCACCTATCGATCTTTCTTCCCGTCACCGAGCGCAACCCCGATGTACCCCTTTCCCCGCCGGCTTCGAATTGCGGACGGATTAACTGGCTTGGGCCCCGCCAGCTGGAACAACTCGTGTGGTTGTTCCGACGACCGGACCACCTGCGTCGTGATTGCAAGCGGCGTGAGTAAAGTTTTTTACAACCAATAAGTTGTGTCTGCCTCTCCATTCACCAGCCCGCCCTGACGTACGAGCATAACTCGAGTCGGCCCTGGCCGTCCGAGACACATGTTTCAACCCATTCTCCATCTGTTTATTTGTGTTGTATCCCTAGTTAAAACTATGACTGTACAAGTCACTAATGGTAACTCATATTTAATCATGACTGAGTTTTAATGGACTTACAAAGTTAAAAGTTTTGTTTTGTGGTTTGTAGACTGATGTAATGTTATATATATTCTATAGGTATCTATGATTAGAATTTTAATATGTTCATCATCAGCCATAGCTGCTGTGTTTATGACAAGGTCAGGTTTAATGAAGATTACACTGCCATATCATTTGTGTGGTCTCTGGATCATGAGCTTCATCCCTGATATGTGGTGGTGGTTACCATTTAGCACTTTGGTGTCTCTTGAAGACACAGTATTTGGCAGCCACAGCAGAAGTGTTCATATCATGGCAACTGTCAGATATCTTGAATATGCAAAGCCTACTACACACCTACCACCTCAAATTTAACTTTATATCCAAAGCTTTAATGAAAGTTTTGCCAATTGTTCATAAGTATCATAAAATGTCCTTATTAAGGCAGGCACTGACAATATCTGTGAATACTGAAGAGATTTCAGCTGTTAAACATTCTTTAGTATAATCTGTAAAGTCATGGGTTTGTCAGCTCTGAAGATCATTAGTTTATTCTCCATGGCTGGCCAAAGTAGTACCAATTTTGTTTGAAGATTTTCCATATGGATATGTTTTGAAGGTTGGCTGGGAAGGAAAGTAATCAGTAGTCCAAGGCAGAGTATAATGCATGAATGTGTGCCAAGATGTTTCTAGCTTAGTCCTATTTCCAGGCCATGAGAGGGTACTGTGCGTTAGAGAGTGACAGATTATGCAGACCTCTTCATGGAGGTTTTCTCCTGCTGACAGGTTATTTGTCAACACAAAATACAGAAGGTTACTCTTCATGTACTTTTAGTAACTTTTTAAATTAGGATAAATGTCACTCTAAGAACATGTTCTGAAAGCACTGGAGCATATTACAGCCTCTCACACTCCTCAGGCAGGTCAGCCTAGGGACAAATTCAAAAACACATTTTCTTCATATGATTTTTAGGCTAGTACAACTCCCCTTGTCCCTGATCTTGAGGAATTATCTATATAATTGCATGAATGTTGTATTAAGAATAACAAAACCAAACCAAAAGAAAGAAGAAAAAGAAAAGAAAAAAAATTCTTTAATGCAAACACCTAGGTGCAGTGTTAAGGCATGGACTGTGTGACAATCACATGTGCTGATCTGTTAACATAATTACTTTGAAAACATATAGAATCACATTGGTGTTTTTACATTAGATGCTAGTCAGATGAAGCTGGGGCACTTACAACTTTTAGGTATCCCTTAGAAGCTAAAGCCTTTTAGAGAAGTGGAAGAAGGTGCTGATAGCATTGTTAACAACATAAAGGTGGAATAAAATGCACACCTTTTCCCTTAAAATATTTTGTTTAAGCCACGCTCCTAAATGTAGTTTTTGTTTGCCCTGCTCCTGAGACTGTTCTCCTGGTATTGAAGAGAAAAGATCTAGCTGGGTAGTTTTAAGCTTTCTTTTTTATGCTTTTAAATGGTTTTAAAGACCATTTAGATAAATGATAATAGTTTCATAGTTTCACAGTTGTTAGGGTCGGAAGGGACCTGAGCAGATCATCAAGTCCGACCCCCTGGAATGCTGGGATCAAATGACCGCAGCTAGGTGATTATCTAGCCTTCTTTTGAAGACCCCCAAGGTAGGAGTGAGCACCACTTCCCTTGGAAGTTGGTTCCAGATCCTAGCCACCCTGACTGTGAAATAGTGTTTCCTGATGTCTAGCCTGAACCTACTCTCAATCAACTTGTGGCCATTATTCCTAGTTACTCTGGGTAGTGCTCGGGGGAACAGGGCCTCTCCCATTCCCCACTGGTACCCCCTGGTAAGTATATAGATAGCCACCAGATCCCCTCTCAGCCTTCTCTTATGGAGGCTGAATAGGTTCAGGTCCTATCGCCTCTCCTCATAGGGCCTGCCCTGCTGCCCCCGACCATGCAAGTGGCCCTCCTCTGGACTCTCTCGATGCTGTCCACATGCTTCCTGAAGTGCGGCACCCAGAACTGAACGCAGTACTCCAACTGCGGCCTGACCAGGCATAGAGGGGGAGGATCACCTCCTTGGCCCTGCTTGAGATGCATCTGTGGATGCATGGCAAGATGCGGTTAGTCTTACTGACCATGTCCTCACATTGGGGGCTCATGTTCATCTTGGAATCAATAATGATTCCAAGATCCCTTTCTGCCTCTGTGCTGATGAGAAGGGAGTTCCCCAGCCTGTAGATATGCTGCTGGTTCTTTCTCCCTAGGTGCAGTACCCTGCACTTGTCAGTATTGAAACCCATCCTGTTCTCATCTGCCCACCCCTGTAACCTGTCCAGATCTAGTTGTAGCCTGTCCCTCCCTTCTATCTTGCCCACCTCTCCCCACATCTTAGTGTCGTCCATAAATTTGAACAAGGTGCTTTTCACCCCCTTGTCCAAGTCGCTGATGAAGATGTTGAACAGTACTGGCCTGAGGACTGAGCCCTGGGGGACTCCACTACCCACATCCCTCCAGGTCAAAAATCACCCATCCACCACCACTCACTGGGTGCAGCCCTTTAGCCAATTTGTGACCCATCTGACTGTGTAGGCATCAATGCTACAGTCACCTAGTTTTTTTAATGAAAATGGGGGGAGAGAGAGTGTCAAAGGCCTTCCTAAAGCCCAGAAAGACTACATCCACCGTGACACCTGCATCCAAGGATTTTGTGACCTGTTCGTAAAAGACAACAAGGCTGGTCTGACAGGACCTGCCCCTAATGAACCCATGTTGGTTGCCCCTGAGCATAATCTCCCCTGCTGGTCCCTCGCAGATGTGTTCCTGGATAATTTTCTCAAAGAGCTTTCCCAGGACCAAGGTAAGACTAACAGGCCTATAGTTACCTGGGTCCTCCTTCCTCCCTTTTTTTGAAAATGGGGACCACATTGGCCTTTTTCCAGTCCTCTGGCACCTGGCCAGAGCACCACGAGTGCTCATAAAGCCATGCCAGGGGCCCCGCAACGACCCCTGCCAATTCCCTAAGCATCCTGGGGTGGAGAGGATCTGGACCTGCGGATTTAAACATGTCCAGCCCATACATCATATACATTACATACAAAAATGAAATATAGGTGACTGCTAAATTAATTTTGCAGCCTAGTATGCGAATACCTCTGAAATTTCTGGGCATCAAAAATATATTTTCATTTAATCTTCTTTATTTATTTACCTAATATAAAGACTATATCATTAGCATAATCAAAAAATAGTCACTATACATGACATACAGTCTGAGTGATGGGCCTGCATTGTAAACTGAACTATGACCAAATGTAATATTTTCCTGAATCTCATTTACAGGGGTTTATAGAATCATAGAAAGTGAGGGTTGGAAGAGACCTCAAGCGGTCATCTAATCCAACCCCCTGCTCAAAGTAGGACCATTCCAAACTAGATCATCCCAACCAAAGCTTTGTCTAGCCAGGTCTTAACCTCCACCACCTCTCTGGGTAACCTGTTCCAATGTTTTATTATCCTCCTAGGTAGGAAAAATTTGCCTAATATCTAACCTAAACTTTCCTTGCTTCAACTTGAGGCTGTTGCTCCTTGTTCTGTTATCTGCCACCACTGAGAGCAGTCTAACACCATCTTCTTTTAACCCTCCCTTCAGGTAGTTGAAGGCTACCATTAAGTCCCCCCAGTCTCCTCTTCCTTAGACTAAATAAGCCCAGTTCCCTGTCTGTCCTCATAAGTCATATCCCCCAGCCCCCTCGCCAGTTTTGTTTCCCTCCACTGGACTCTCTCCAATTGGTCCACATCCTTTCTGTAGTGGGGGGCCCAAAACTGAACTTAGTACTCCAGATGTGGCCTCACCAGTGCTAAATAGAGGAGAATAATAATTTCCCTTGACCTTCTGGCAACATTCCTACTGATACAGCCCAGTGTGCTGTTAGCCTTCTTTGCAACAAGGACACCCTGTTCGCTCATACTCAGTTTATTGTCCACTGTAATTCCTAGGTCCTTTTCTGCAGAGCTGCTGCCCAGACAATCAGTCTCCACCCCGTACTGGTGCCTGGGATTGTTCTGTCCATCATATCTACTACTCCCCCCAGCATGGGGTCATGTGCAGAGTTGCTGAGGGTGCACTCTATGCCATCTTCAAGGTCACTGAAAAATACATTGAACAAAACCGGCCCCAGGACCAAGCCCTGGGGCACACCACTTGATACTGGCTGCCAGCTAGACATCAAGTCATAGACAACTACCTTCTTAGTCTGATGTTCCAGCCAATTTTCTATCCATTTTACAGTCCATTCATCCAGCTTGTACTTCCTTAGCTTGCCTGTGAGAGTGTTGTGGGAGACCATATCAAAAGCCTTGCTGTGTTGTGGGAAACCATTTAGATCAGCAATTTCCAATCAGAGTGCCTTGGCAGCCTGGGATGTGGCCAAATCCTATGTTAAGAAGTGCAAGGAGGCTCAGGCTTGCCTCCCTGATCTCTCAACTGCACTGCTTGACCCGTCTGCAAGGAGACAAGTACTGTAACATTTGTTTTTGAAATTAGGTTTCGCTCAATTCACAAGTTTTGGAGAGGTGGCTTGATTCCAGTGAAGGGTCCCTTTAGTCCAATGAGGAATGCCTTGAGTCCAAAAATGGTTGAAAACCCCTGGCTTAGACCAATAAGATGAAAGAGGATTCAATACTGTTATATAGAATTTGATACCAAGATACCTAAGCATCTTGGGTACTTTTATATCAGGTCTGTCCAAATTCCAAACGGCTGGGGGCTGCATGTCTTATGGGTGGTACCACCTGAGGCTGCACACCCTGTGGGTTGAACCAGAGTGAGCCACAGCCTCCTCCAGTTTACACATCCCATGTGTACATTCCTGGTGCACTGTGACCTCCCTCACCACTGCATTGTGTGCCCATGACCTCCCCTCAGTGATACACTTTGCTTCCACAACCCCTAGTCAACTGCTGCATGTCATTCCTGCAAATCCCCTGACCCTCCCCACCCCCCTCAGACTCACCCTCAACTCTTTATGCTCTTCTTTCATGCTTCATTGCTCTGCCCCTGAGAGCAGAGACAGGAAACAGAAGCCAAAGGAGGAAAGGGGAGCCTGGAGACTCTGGCTGCTATTGCAGTGGGAACAATGGGGGAATAGCAGCTAGGCAGGAGCCAAGGGGCCCCAATTTAACCCTTGAAGATGGCATGCAAATTGTGGGCTGCCAGTTGAATAGCCCTGCTTTATATAACACGTGAACACAATGCTGTTTGTTACTTACATACAGTCCATAGAGGTAACCAAATTCATTTCTTAGAATGCTTGAATATCCCAAGGTGATTATAATAGTATAAAAAAGTAGTATACCAGGAAAGAAACAATACAGACTGTCCATAAAGCTTTATTTTTTTCAAGTCATAATACTAATCAGGAGGTTGAAACATTTTTTTCCCACCTCATCACCGCTCATATCTTCTGTGCAAAGCTTATTTATCAGGGCCTTTTAGAGGAATGTTACAGTTGTCATAAGAGATGTGTGAGTTTCTGCTATTCATCATAGAATTCTATATACTGACAGCTATTTCCTTAGTTAGCATACACTGGTGCGGTCTTATTCAATGGGATTATGCCACACCATGATATCTGATATGCCAATCCATGATTTGCCCATCTGTGATATCTAAAGTTGTGTGCCAACGTTGTAACATTGTTAATAGTTCCCCCCTCCCCCACCATTACTGGCCATTCCAGGAGGAAAAAATATCCAGTTTAGCTGTATGTTTTTACCCTAAACAATGGGCACAAGCTGATAGAGAGTAGATGTATGTTGGACATCAGAAAGAACTTTTTCATGGTTAGGGTTGCCAGCATCTGGAATGGGCGTCCAAGGGAGGTGGTGCTCTCCCCTACCTTGGAGGTCTTCAAGAGGAGACAGGACAAGCATGTGGCTGGGGTCACATGACCCCAGCACTTTTTCCTGCCATGGGCAGGGGGTTGGATTTAATGATTCTTTGAGGTCCCTTCTGACCCTAGCATCTATGAATCCAATGAGTTGAGGTCAGTAGTTTGGAACTGACAATAGATTTTGATAATACTGTCACATTTTCCCTCAGGAAACCTGAGTCTGAACCTCTCAAGACTTAAAATATTAATGCTGGGGCATAAGGGATCATTAAAATATGTCACTGTATTTTTATCCCTGTACTGGTTCTGAGATGCAGACTAAATCAGTCTTCCCCCAGCCTCCTTCAGCTCCTGTTTTCTGCTTTATGTGTGCTTACAATCTAATTCAGACAGTGTTTTACAATTAAGACAAGTCTCAGAAATATTTCTTTTATTCATCTAATGAAAATCACCATTCCAGGATGTAATATCAGTGCTATAGCTTGATTGGGATTATAGAAAAAAAATCCTGCAGGGGGCATTGCAATACAATAAAAAGCAGCAATAAAAGAAGCAAGGATGGTCTTTTTTATCAGTATGTCTTGATAACATTTTATGACTTGAGGCCAGCCAGCTTGGTTCTTATTACTTTTATTTTTACAGCATGGCACCAGATTTACAGAGAAGCCACTAAAAACTTTTTTTCTAATGTTCTTAATACTATATTTATAAAATAAAATTTAAAATTATTCAGTAATGAAGCACTTCTTTAAAGACTCCTGCATTTACTGATATTGAACTGCAGTGTATTAAAAGAGGAGCTGGAAATAATAAACAAAGTGACTTCAGTGTCACTTATCAATAGAGCTTTTTGTTTATTATTCACTAGTAACATTATTTGGCCTTTTTTCCCCCCTATGGTGCCTCATGCATACAAAAAAAAAAAGAATGTTAGAATATGTTTTTCTGGGTGTTCAGACACATGCATACACATCCACATACATACATGCACAAAGTGTAGTATGTGGATGTGTGTATATTATACCATATACATACAAACAAATAGTACAGATGGTTAGCATGTGTTAAATAGGAATGTTATTTAGGGGATTGATCCTCAGATAATTTTATTTTAATATACATCTGGAAAAGCACTCATAGAAAACATATAATTACTCATATGATTTGCCAAAGAATTTAAATCTATATCCCCGTCACAAAAGTCTTTTCTACACTAGGTTTTTTGTTGTTTTGTTTTTTATACAGACTTCTTATTGCCAATGAATGCAGCCAAACTGAGAAATTTTACAATGCTAAGGCTTGGACTCAGACAAGTTATCACCCGGGGAAATGGTCTTATTAAGAATTACACTATTTAATTGTGTATATATCCCAGATATAATGATCAGATGGCGTGATTGGGATTTTACTAAACCATCTATAATCAAGGAGAGTAGCATCTTGAGGACCAAAAGATGAATATTCCTTCTCTTTTAAATGATAGGCTTAGGTAGTCAGTGAATGTAGTTGCAGTTAATGCAAGAAGCAGCAGGTGACAGGACCCGAGGGCTGTGAGCTGTTGATGTTTGTGAAGGGAGCACTCCATAGATTTCTCAAGGGTGATGATGGCAGGGAATTCTGTCTCTCCATTTGATAGACTACAGCACCACTCAGATTTAGCTTTCTTTATCCCTTTCCATTTCTCCATCCTTTATTTTTCCTTGACTCCACTAGTCCTTGGCAGATATCCTTGTGTCCCGCAAGATAGGTTTCTTGGCTTCCTCTCACCCAAGAACAATTATTTCCATATACAGATGAATATGATCCTAGCTGAGTTTTATCCCACAAAAAAGAATGATTTGTAGCCTGTTAAATGTTTATCTTGGTTTATAAATATCGTTTGTCAGTATTTAATAGAGAAAATTCAGATATTGGGTGGTAGATCAAGATAAGGCAGAATCCTAGTTCATTTTATTATCCAAATGGCAGTTATCCAGATGTCTGCAATCCCAATTTTGGTATTTATACAATCCTACGTTTTAGTGTGGGGGTGCTCAGTCCCTGGCCCATGGGCCACATGTGGCCTGTGACCTTGTGTCATGCAGCTTGCAGGGCTCCCCGCAGGTCCAGAAATTTGGCGGCAGGAGCGCATTGGTACTGCTCCCCCACTACTAGATTTCCAGACCCTTGATGAGCCCTGGGCTCCATGCGCAGGATTGGGTGTCCAATCCCAAAATATAGGGCTATGTAGGGATGCCACCAGGCCCCAGGACCTGATTCTAGCATGTGAGAGGCTGGGAGGGTGTGGCACCAGGTCCTGGGGTCCAATCCTAGTGTGAGGAGCAAGGAGGGGGTGGTGCAAACTATGTGTGTCCCAGAAGTGAGAATTATGTAGGTGGGCAAATGCAACTTGAGCACATAAAGTAAAATGTGACTCTGCTAATAGACTCTGAAACACTTGCCAATTTAGCTGTCAAATTCTACTGTAAAAGGACAGGTTAGTTGGTCAAAAATGCTGGCTTCAACAGGCTTAGGGCATTAGTAGGAGAGGTGATGCGGGACTAGGGATGGAAGGTGAATGAGGTACAAGAAGAGTGGTCGTTCTTCTTCGACGCAATCCTCAAAGCACAAAAGAAAATTGTTCCCATGAAGAGTACAGGTAGCAAAAGGGCTGGCAAGCTCTCCTGGCCCAATAGGGACATTGTGGTCCTCTTGAATAAGAAAAAAAAAGAAAAAAAAAAAAAAAGAGGCGTATACACAGTGGGAGCTAGGGACAGTCCTCAAGGAGGGCTATACAATGGTGGGCTGCACTTAGGGAAATAATTAGGAGCCAAGGTGGCAATTAAGTTAGCCAAGGGAATCAAGGACAATAAGTCCTTCATTAGGTATGTAGGTAGCAAAAAGAGAATAAATGGAAGTGTGGGACCGGACAGATGGTAATGGACACTCAGAAAAAAAAAAACTGAACTTTGCTTTGTATTTCATTGGACCAAGGGGAAAGACAAGCAAGATAAGGATCACAGGGGGCATGATGGGAATGATAGCCTTCCCACTGTGGATGCTGAGTTGGTGCAGAACCAACTAGAAAAGCTAGACATTTATATGTTAGCAGGACCAGATAGACTTCACCCAAGAGTGCTGATGGAGCTGGCCGAGGTCATTGCAGAACTCCTGGCAAAACTCTTTCCAAAATTGTGGCACACATGGGGGATCCCTGAGGATTAGAAGAGGGCCAACATTGTGCCCATCTTCAAGAAAGGGAAGAGGGAGGACCCAGGCAACTATAGGCCAATCAGCCTAACCTCCATCCCAGGGAAAATCCTGGAAACACTCATTAAAGAATCCATGCGCAATATGTTTGTTGAGGGCAAGATTCTGAATGACAGCCAGCATGGCTTCATCATGGGTAGGTCTCGTCTTACCAATTTCATCTCCTTCTATGAACAGGTCTTTTGTCACCTGGGCACAGAGAAGGTAGACATTATATACCTAGACTTCCAAAAGGCTTTTGATCTAGTATCCCACAATATCCTTGTGGAAAAATTGGAAGATTGTGGGCTTAACTGCTCAACAGTTCAGTGGGTGGAAAACTGGCTGCATGGTAGGACCCAGAGAGTTCTCATGAACAGATCTGGGTCATCCTGGCAAGAAGTGGCCAGTGGTGTCCCTCAGGGGTCCGCGCTTGGACCGGTCCTTTTCAACATCTGTATCAATGATTTGGATGTAGGAGTGAAAAGCTTGCTGTTCAAGTTTGTGGACAACACCAAGTTATGGGGGAGTGTGGTCATGCCAGAAGATAGGTTGCAGATACAGGCAGACCTGGACAGGCTGGAAAGTTGGGTGGACCAGAACCAGATGAAGTTCAACACTCAGAAGTATGAGGTTCAAGTATAAGTTATACTTGAGAAGTATAAGTTTGTTCCATCTGGGGGCAAGCAACCCCCAACATACCTACAGGCTTGGTGGCAACAATTTGACTTGCACCATGGCCAAAAGGGACCTAGGGGTAGTGATTGACCATCACATGAACATGAACCAGCAGTGCAATGCTGTGGCCAGCAGGGCAAACAACATGCTGGTATGCATTAACTGTTGCATCTCATGCAAAACTAAGAAAGTTATATGCCCACTGTACTCCACACTCGTGAGACCATAGCTGGAGTACTCCATCCAACTCTGGGTGCTGCACTTCAACAAGGATGTAGAAAAACTTGAGAGAGTCCAGAGAAGAGCCACCCACATGATCAGGAACTTGTAAGATAAGCCATACAAGGAGAGGCTGAGGGACTTGGGCCTCTTCAGTCTACAGAAGGGAAGGCTGAGAGGGGACTTGGTAGCAGCTTACTGCTACATCAGCAGAGTACATCAAGAACTCAGTGAACAGCTGTTCACCAGGGCACCCTGGGGAAGACCAAGAGTAATGGATACAAACTCCTGAAGGCTGCTTCAGGCTCAATTCCAGGAAAAAACTTCTTCACAGTCAGGGTGTCTAGACTGTGGAATAAACTCCGTGCAATGGTGGCAAAGTCATCTACCCTGGAAATCTTCAAAAGGAGACTGGACAGTCACCTCGCTGGGGTATCTTGACCCCAGTTGCCTTTTCCTGCCTAGTGCAGGGGGACTGGACCTGATGATCTACAAGATCCCTTCTAGATCCTAACCATCTATGAATCTGTTTGTGAGTTATGGTAGCAAAATATAACTGTTCCAAAAATGGAGTAATCATCTGATTTTGGAACTTGCCTGGTTCCAATTACTCTACAAAAATCAGAAGGCAGCACAGCTTCAAGAGAGATCATTTTAATTTCTAGGTTGTGGTTTCATCCACAAAGTAAAATCTGTTGATCTACTGGCTAGTAGGGGTGCACGAAGCTTCAGTCGCCAGTTCAATTTGGAGAAGATTTGACCAAATTGAGATACCAGCCCCCCCCTTGAAGCCTCCGAATTGATTTGGAAAAAGCTTTGAAGATTCAGAAGGCAGTCTTTCAGGGGAACAGAAACTGAGAAGGGGGGGGGCAGAAAGACTGACATCTGTAGCTGGCCAGTGACTAATCTTTCCCCGAGTCCCTTTCCAATCACAGTGCTCTTGGGGGGGGGGGGGATGTAGAAACATCAGATAAACCTCTGTTTGCAGCATTTCTGTCCCTTTTGTGAGCTGTTTCTGCCTGAGCAAAAGAGGGACAGGCGGCTGGCCCAAAAACAGGTGGGTGGGTGGAGATCTAACCAGCACTGGGAAGCCCACCTGTTACATGCTGCCATCCCTGCTGTTTTCATCCAAATCTGCCTTAGCACGCACAGGTGACATGAGTTTTGCTTTTAGCAGTTTGAGGTGCAGTTTCCCAGAAACCCCTGTGCCTATCTCCTTGAAACTTGGCAGGCACCTCAGAAAGGGCTACCATCTCTGCTGTTTTCATCTGCCAAAAATGACAAAGTTATAGGCATTTCAGTGATTCCCCATTATAGTCTATGGCTGAATGACCGAATCTCTCCAAATCAGCTCCGAATCTGCCAATTCAGCCGAACTGATTCGGGACAATGATCCTAATCCCCAAATTGAACCACTGTCCTCCAAATTGGCTGAATCTGAACCAAATATGTCCCTATTTGCACAGGCCTACTGGCTACATCTTAACAAGCTGGCAGCTTGTGTTTGAGAGTATACTCCAAAACTGCATTTTGGGTGGATTCCTGAACACAAACTGACCTACGGTCAACAAAGAATCTTCATTATAGGATTCAGCTTGTCCTTCATATGTCTGAGTCCCAGCAATCGACTTTGCCAAGACTGCATAAAAGTTTCTGGAGTCCTGAATGGCTAGCTACATAGGATAGGAAATGCCTTCTCTGGGCAGTGGTGTAGGTTTTAGTCGTGTTGGTCTAAGGACATAGGCAGAAAAGGTTCCTTGGGTGAATTTGATATCAAATGCTCTGGGCAGTACATCAGTAACTTTTCCAGCACTTCCTGAAGTTCTGGAAAAGAAAAAACAGCTACAGAAGTTAAGGGTTGCCATTGTGGTGAATAAATAAATCCCTACCTATTTCTGTTTTCTATGAAAGTTTTGTGGGGGGAAAATATAGTTCTTCATTCTGGAATATGACTTATTGGCTTAGCTTTGCCATTCCTGACTGGTAAACCAGTATGAAAAATACTTATATTGGTTTGTAGAGGCTTCCTTTTATAGGTCTTTGTCCTTTTAAAGTCTTTTATTATCACATTATTTGTAGAGAATTTCTTCCTTGTTTTCTCTCCAACTTGGTAGGTATGGTACTACCTACTATTCTTAGGTAGTAGCACCCACCTTTACATGAGTATCCTAAGACATCAATATCTTCTGGCAAGCTTTTCAACTGAAAGCAGCTGCAATTTGGTTATATTTAACATTAAATTATGATGATCAACACATTTCTGGAAGCAGAAAACCTGTGGAGGAGTGAGATTCTGGCAACAGTTGGTTCCCTTCTCCAAGCAAGAATTTTAGTCAGGAAATAACAGGGAAATGTTCATCTCCGACTTGGTTAAACTCATTTACTTTTGTCTTTTCAATTAATTTTGTTTCAGTTTTTTGCATTTAATGCACATCTCTAAATGTTGCTATAATACCAACTAACCCTTAGGAAGGCCAAAATACAAGTAAAGTCCTTTATAGGAAAGAAGGAAAAAAAAAAATCACCTTGACACACATTTGTTATAATTTCTCTCTTGGGCCAGGAAATGTTAAAGGTCAGAGCTATGGCACTTAGGCTGAATGTCTAAATTGAGGATTTGGTTTAGAAGATGTGAGGTCTGTAATAGATGCTTTGTGATAGAGATATGTGGCTTTATGAGCTCTTTAGATGCTGTTGCAAGCAAGACACATTTAAAAAAATAATAATATATATTTTTTAATTCTCAGAGGTTTTGGAATAGATCACATGATTATGTCAAAGCCCTGAGGGCAATCCATAGGCCAAAGATCATAAATCTCCCCAGGAAAATATTCCTTCTCTGGATAATTTGGTGTATGGTAATGATAAAAAAAAAAAAATAAGTAAATAAAAAAAATGTTCTTTTTCTTTTATAACTATTAGAAATGCATTCTCTTTGTTTACTCTTGCTTTTAAGATTGTATAAAAGTCTTCAGAAGATTAGAAGTTTTAGGTATAATCTTTATGGTTAATGCTCATGGTATTGTGAACTGCCAGTATAGATCGTATCTTCCTTCTTGGAATGCTCCTATTTGGTACAACTTCTAAGACTGGTAACTATACTTCTCCTGATAACAGAAAAGCTCTTTCATCTAGCACGCACAAACCGAAACAAGATTACAAGTTGAAAGGACAACAATTCAAACTGAATAAAAAGCAGCAATTTTAACAGGAAATTATTAAACATTGGAACAATTTACCAGTAGTATATACTACAGGAATCAATGACTTATTAAAAGATCTTCTGTAGTTCAGTGATAGATTATTCATTTCCCTAAAGGAGTTACTGAAAGAAGTTCTACGGTCTCTATTTATGCTTAGTACAACAGGGCTGTCCAACTGGCAGCTTTGGGGTTGCACATGGTTCACAAGGGAAGTGTAACAGGTCACCCTCCCCAGCGCCATCTTCCCTCTTATCCACATCCTACGTGGGGTACCCTTGGAGTCCCCTTTAAGGTTTCTTATGTCCTGCTTTCTACTCTCCTGCCACATTTTGATGGAAAATTATTATACTGATGTTCTTGTAAGCAGGAGACTGCCTATTATATTTCATATGTTGGGGTCTTCCGCCTCCATGGGCCTTGACCCCTGCCTTTCTGTAGCTAGGCCTCCCCATCTAAACCCACCAAACAGGGTTTGACTCCAAGGCTCTAGCCTTTTTTCCTTGTCTTGAGGCTTGTGGACCTCCTTTCTGCTCCAATCTGGAGCCCAGCCTCCCTGGCTCAGAGGCCCAGCCACTGGTCCCACAGCCAGGGGGTCACAAATTCAAGGCCAGGGAACAGCCCCAAACCCACACTGTCCTAGTCCAAAAAAAAGACACAAAACTGCACCTCAGGTGCACCAGACCACCCTGGCCATTTAGGATCAAGCCCTCTGGTACCAGGGTCTGTACATCCTAAAATCCTGCCCCCACACTGGCACCAGGGCCTATGTACCCCAAATACTGCACCTTCTCTGGTGCCAGGATCAGTGCACCCCAAATCCTGCACTCACACTGGCACCAGGTCCCCACACTCTAGTTGGGTCCCAATGAGGCCTCCTCCTTCCCCAGTAGTCTCACCCAAACCACCAGTGTTATTCAATAACAACAAAAAAAATATGAACAGTCCTGTCCATGGGTAATAACCACCACCAAGAGCAATGTGATTAAGGAAAGCAGCACACCAGCTTACATTTACACAGAGGTTCATGCTTCTGCTCCCCACCATTGGCTACAGTCCTGCTGGAGTTACTGCCATCTCTCTAGGGTCCTTCATAGCTCCCCTCCTCCAGCCTTTAGACTGCACACCAAGCCTCTTCATGGAGCTCTGGAACACACTCCTTCCCCCCTTTCACTACTGGCCCCTACTGCTGTACAGCCCGGGGTTTTTATAGTCCTGGCCTGCCTTCTTCTGGTCACCTGACTAGCTGACCAGGCTCAACTTTTAACTCCCACCTTACCAGCACGCTGTGCCCAGAAAGTTCTGGTCTTAAAGGGGCTGACCTGTCTTCTGGTAACAGGGCTAGGGTTCCCTGTTATAGGAAGCATAAAAAATGATACATAAACAGGTAGAAGGGATCAGAAACTGGTTCAAATCTTTAACACAACAGAAGTTCAGTGCACATAAACTGTTTTCAAAATGGTCAAAACTGGTTTAAGATAAACCTGGATGGATTTATCAGACTTAACTGATTTAGGTTAAATCAGTTTACTGAACTTCTGTCCGAGATCCCCTCCAGATTCAAGTTAATTTGCAGTCACCAGCATCCCAGGATGCTTTGCACCTCCCCTACAACCTCCCCTCCCCCCTGGTGGGTGGGCTAACTTTGGCCCAACCTGTCTGCTCCAGCTGATCAGGGAGTCATGCTCAAGTACCTCTCGGCTACTGTCCCGGGCCACTGCAGGCATATGGTGGGATTTCTGGAATGTCTGTTCACTTGCTTCTCTATTCAGTCTAAACAGCTTAGACTAACTTACAAAGATTGAACTGACTCAGCCTTATGCTTTGACTGTGTACTTGCCAAGGGGTTAAGGTGAGGACCCTGGACTCCTGCCCAGCCATCACTCCCCTCATCACTTTGGCTGCAGCTAGAATCTCAGGGCTCCACCTCCCTCCTTTGGCTGCTACTTCCTGCTTCTACCCAGGGTGCACACTGAAGCAGAGCAGAATTGTGCTCACACGCCCATGGTGTTGCAGTGAGGAGAACCTTACACACATACATGCACACATTGCAGAAGAGAAAGGGAAGGAGTTCTCATGTGCTTGAGTAGTGCAACAAGGATGGGGCTCCTGGTGAAGTGGTGGAGAGGGGGTGCTCATGTGAGCACACAGTTCAGCAGAGGAATTGGATAGAGTGTCCAAAACCTAGTGGCCTGTGGTTTAATTGGTGCAGCTTGTGGCCCCTGCTGATGCAGTTCTTTGGGCGTGTGGCCCTTGGGGCTTAGAAGCTGGACAGCTCTAAAGTACACGATCATAATGGTTTTATCTGCGTTTAAAATCTATAGTCACTTCAGAGTCACAGGTTTATCCCTATCTCAATTCAAGGATTCCCTGCACCAGCTGAAAAATCTAATGTAGTTTTACCCCAATTTGAGTGGAGACAATGGTAGATTTAATTGTTCAAAATAATAAGTCTTAATCTATAGTCTCTAGTATGAATGGTAGATACTGGCCTAACATGATCACTACCTGTGACAATTACTTCAGGAGACTTGTTTGGGAATTGTGTGAAACTACATTTTTTAGCTTGGAAAATCAGAAGCTGTAACTGTTTACCTCTAACAATGCTCTATGATAAGGGATCATCCCTATCTTGAGAGACAGCGGGGAAACTGGAGAAAAGCCATTCTGAAATCAGAAAGTTTGTCCTTTTGTTGTGTCTCATTATTGGTTTGGGAACAGCCTTCAATGCTGTTATTTTAACTACATTCTACACTTTGACTTAGGAACCAGGATAGTATGGTTGGTTGATTATTAGGATTGATAGTCTTCTATAAGTTGTAAAATATAATATTCCTCCCTGACATTGGGATGTAATTAGGCTATTGTCTGATATTGCACAAGATTTAAGCTGGAGGGAAAAAGTCTTCTTCAAAGCTGAGGAAATGGACAAGTGAGGAAGTGTACAAGAAGTCTCTGGATGTGTAATTTTCTATTGTGATAGAAAATGATACCTGGGAAGGGGATTAGGCGGTTACAGGTTCAGTAGTCTTCCTTAATAACCTCCTTGCTATGCCGAGCTGTGAGACCAGCCCGCTGAAGCAGAATTTGTGGATGTAAAAAAGTCACCTAAGAAACTATTTCTAGAAAATCTGCAAGGGACAGAGCCAATGGGGGTTGCTTGGGAGATCATATTTCAGGAGAGAAGGCACTCCTTCACACAGCCAAATGCATAGGAATTCAAAACTGTAATTTGTGACTAGAAAATTGGCACTTATATGTTAAAAGGCATATACAAGTAAAATGAGGGACATGAAGTTCTCACATAATGTCCTCTTAAAAGTGGTTACCTAATAGGAGAAAAATGATGTTTCACTCTTCCTTGTAGTATGTAGTCCCTTATTGGCCATTACATCCCAGTCCAAAAGCAAAAATAATTTATAACCACATTTCCAAAGGACACAATTAAAACTTAATATAAGATTCTTGTAATCAGAGTTTCTTGTAGTCAGAGTCAGGACCATAGATTAACTTTTCAGTACCTGAGGTTCTGGGTTATGTTTGTATATTCTAAATAATTTTGCTTGTTTATAAACTGCATGTAAATACACATTTAACCTTGAAGTATTTTTTTTTCTACTGGTGAGAGACTTCCACAAAAGAATGAATAGCTAAAAACATTGATTTGTGGTTATGGATTAAAGCTAGAGTTTCCAGAAAAATAAGATTCTCAACAATTGCAGAATTGCATGAATTGACCAAACTTCAAACACAATTTTCAGCAAAACAAAAGTCTTCAGACAGAGTTAAAGTTTACTGATGGCTGGAGACAGACATTTTGGCAGTCTTACTCCTCAGTCTGCATTTTCTGAGAACAAAAACTAAAAATAAAGGGATTAATCATATTTTACTAGAAACAGACATTAAAAAGAAATTTATTTCTGGATCATGCAAGTACTGTAGTCCTTTTTTTTCAAAACCTTTAATATAAAAAAGGTTTTGGAGTAGTGGTCTTTTTAAAATTGTATTTCCCAAATTACCCAGGGCAGTCCACTCAACCTAGTGACCTCACAACTTTTGTTGTAAAACACAGATGACTAATAGATGAACATGGGGAATGAAAAAACCCCATCAGATAGATATGCAGAATGTGGCTGTTGAACTTCAGAGAGCATAATGTGAATAACATATTTCTTTACTTGTCTGTAATAATTTCTCCTACACTCATATAGCTGCTTAATTATGAAATATGATGACCTATATAAAATATGTTTTGTTGATTATCTAGATGGCAACTAAGGATTTAATCTAGCTCCTTATAATAGCCCATGCTGAACTGAATGTCATGTTAAAGGATCTCAAAAGTATAAAGAGTAAAAGACTGTGTATATGATAGTCACTTCCAAGTAAACAATCCATCTACCAACATTTTCAATGGTTCTGGGCCACCTTAAATGGAAATAGCTAAAACCTGGAATGTCTACCAATGCAAACTGATCTCATTGGGATGTCAGTATGCAACTAAACCTGCATCTAGCCAGAGATCATGTAACTGGGGCAAATCTTAACCTTCCTTCTCAGTGGTGTAGAGCCCTGAAAGGACGTCTTAACCTGATTGTGGTTCAAAATGTGACTATTGGAAATCCAATGAGGAAACTCATGAGGTCACCCAAATTCTCCCTTAGAAAGCTTAATCTAGGCTTCTACTCCCATCTCTACTGCTGTGTTTGCCTTTGGAG
>NW_005842496.1:171771-210310 GCF_000455745.1 Alligator sinensis | reverse complement strand
CCTATGGTTTCTGAGAGCAAATGAAGGAATCTTGCTGACCGATCCTGAAAAAGACAGTAATAACACTGGGTGATCCTTCTCTTTTCATCCACTGTCACAGTTTTGTTTTATTTATTAGTTTTATATCCACCTATCCCAACAAAGGACAGATTAGAGTAAAAGATAAAACATGTAATTTCTAAAAACAATTACAATAGCAAATAATATATCAAATCAACAACTTCCTAAATAAGATTCCATCTTAGCCTTGCTCACTAAATGCTTGCTTGGATAGGAAGGTCTTACAGTGCTTTCAGAATATGTCAGAACTGGACTTTGGTGTGTCTCAAGGGGAGGACTTTCAAAGCTGAGGATGAAAATGTCCTCTCATGTGTTTTTGCCAAACAAACTTAGCACCCTGGTATTTGCAGGAGGTTCTTCTTGGTTGACTGTAGGGATTGTGATGAGGTATATAGGAGAAGGCAACTGTGAGATATGTAAATATATTGAATCTGCATGTGTGAATCTTAAGTTACTTTCTGTTGGATATGCTAATGCAAGAGCATCTATTGGTTTTGCTCATGTTTACAATAATATATGCTGTGCCTGAGGGTCTGGCAGCAGTCTTTCCCAAACTTGTGGCTGGAGTCATTTATTTGTGAATGTCTTGAACAAACATAATACCAGCCCCTTAGGTATGTATGACCCAAGCCCTTTAAGCAACAAACCTCCCAACAAACACTCCAACCCATAAGCATTTGTTATGAGATCATCTGACTGAGCTCCCCCATGTAGGCAATTCTCTTCTTTTCTGCAGCTACCTTCTCTTCCGCACTGCAGTGTTCTTGAACATTAGGGCCAGGTACAGACATTACACTTTTACCAATATAAGTGATTAGAAACTGGTCTATACTTGTCGTAAACAGAAGTTCAGCACACAAAATTGGTCTGTACCCATAACAGAACAGAAGTTCAGCACACGTAGACTCATTTAAAAATGGTGAAACCTGGCCGACGATTTGCATCCTCACCAAAAGGCAAAAGCGTGTGCTGTTTGCTACTGATCTAAACTACGCTACTTACAGAAAACCAAGTAACTTAACTCAATTCTGCCTCAGGGTTTTTGAATGTCTGTACTTAGCCTAAAAGTTCAGTCATTCACAGAGACATGCAAGAGTAAATATCTCCTTTGCCTGAGATCCCATCCCTCTTTGAATCCTCTGCAACCCTCAATTTCCTAGCTAAATCTGATTGTTCTGAGAACAAATCAGGCTAGTATGCAGCATATAAACACACGTTTGCATAACTCTTTGAGTTTGAGCAGTTATCATTGGAATTATTTCAGTTGCACATGAAAGAGTATTTCTGCACCCTGAACTTTATCTGAGGAAGAAAACAAAGCAAAACAGCTCACAAGTAATCAGCTGGCAATATTCCAAATAACAGTAGTAAAATTATGACCCACTGGGTAGATAAAGACTTTCACCCTCAAAATCATAAGCTGGTGAACTATTTTAATCTAACTACAATTGCACTAGTCATCCAAAACTGAAACATTGAAGGTGCTCTATATGCTCCACTCTCTGAAAACTGAGGGTGGAAAACTTTAAAATATTAAGATTTCCAAAAGAAAAGTAAACTCTTTATTAAATTTCCTTTAAATTGGAGAATGTGACCAGAAACATGAGTTTCATCCTGGAGGAAGACAGCATCACACAGACTGAGAAATGTAACCGTTGAGGAAGTCATGTGCAAGAAGACAAATGAATCTTGGAAAAGCTTTGAAGATTAATAGAAACCTTTAATTTCTCCTGGTAGTTTTAAAGGAGCCATTAGAATAAGCAAAGAAGAGAGAGGTTTGGGGTCTTGGTGACTGGCCCCACTGAGGGGATGGGCTGCTTTGATATAGACTGGGTGCAACTTATTTAATGATTCCTATTAGGCTTGATACTGTGAGCTTTGCAAGATTCAAGGATGAAGGTCCTCAAAGGAATTAATGAGTTTGGCTGGGTCCTAGCAGAGAGCACAGTCTTCTGATTAGTCATAATGGGGAGAGATTATTTTTGTTGGCTGCCCTAAAAATGTCTGAATCCCTAAAGAGCTGAATTATCAGTCTAAAATTCCCCCCAAAAAGTGTCTAAAATTCTTCAAAAGTGTGAACAGCTATCCACATTTCTTTGTAACCTTGCATTTTATTTTTCCCATTTACTACTTTGTCACTACTCCTTTTTTCACAAACCCAGGAAAATATTCTTTCTTTCCTGTTTTCTGTCATTCCCCTTCCAGTCCTCTTGACAGTTTAGTTATAGGTATCCCCCTTGACGCAACATTTTAGAAGTCTAACCCAAGCCTGAAGTCACTCATCAAGAACCAGTTTACTGCTGGTTTACAAATTTATTTGAGCAAATGTTGTCAGCAGCAGCAGTTCCTGTCTTAGTCTAATGTGGGGTGTGAGGGAGATCAAGGAAACTAGTATGACAAGAGGAGAAAGGATATTAATTAATAAATGAATGGATGTGAAGTGAAAATATGCTAAGTTTGTTTTAGGAAAAGGAATAAGATTTAGACTTGGGTCATCTGGTTTTAATTTCACAACAGTTTGCAAAATCTCTGCTTGTGAAGAACATGAAGTAAATGTTGTATCTCCCCTGAAACCTTGGATTTTTCTCCAAATTCTATCTTATAAAGACTTCTTGTATATTTGTACTGTCTGTGACAGTACTCAGCCTGTATAAAAACAGTAATAATTAACATTTACAGGTTAAAATATTTTAAGTTTCTGTTCATCTTCAAAGCTCTTTAAATATTTTATCATCTTTCTCCTAAATATTTCCTTTGGTCTACTTTTAGCTTTCTTATTTTCCAGTATTGCTATATTCCTCTGCCTTGAAAATGTGAGAGCAAAGGTCAATATATATTTTTCCAAAATTCTGTGGCAAAATTGAAAATGTTCTTCTCCCCCCCCGCCTTTGGAACCATCTTAACTTTGTTTTTAATTTCCAAATGTAAGAATAGCAGTTTTTATATTCTCCAAGCCTGTTATGAATTCTTTAAGGGACACTAAACAAAGATGCTTTTTATGCTGTTTATTGGTCTGTTGGCTGCTATCCTGTTATCTAACCTTCTCTCTTTAATCAAATCAACAGACACATACTGGCAGCATCTATACATGCAATTACAATGACTAAATAAACTGCAGAGTTTTTCTCTAGAGTTAATTGCTCCCGGGCATGGCATTTGAATGTGTTCCCAGGAGCAACTAACTCCAGAGCAATAAGCTCTGGATTTTATTCAGTCACAGCACGTGGAGCCTGGGCAGAGCAGCCTTAGCTGGCAGAGGGCTCTAAGGATCAGCCTGAGAAGCCAGGACTGTTCCCCCACAGGTCAGTGTGCTGCAGAGGGGCTGGCTGGGGCAGCATCTACACATACACTGTTGAGTTTTTACTCTGCAGCAGGTTAGTACTTGTATAGACACTGAGGCATTTACTGTGTAGCTGATTAGTCAACTGGACAGTAAATGTCTTGGGTAGATGCACCCACTGAGTAAAAAGTTGTGACCTGGATTTTTTTTAAGAAAGAAATACAAAATTAAATAATGCTGTTTTTTCATATATGTAGAAACATTTTCTCTTTCTATGTATTTAATTTATTTAAGGACTCCTTTATTTTCTACAGTTCTTCATCATCAAAAATCCTTACCTCTTTTCATTAAAAGGATTCTTAGTAGGGGTGTGCAAAGCAAGCCATATTGGTTTCAGATTCATCCTGATTTGGGGGACAGTGATTCAATTCATTAATTCGGATCACTGTTCCAATTTGATTCGGCTAAATCCAAATCTGAAGATTCGATGCTGATTCAGAGAATTAGTGATTCAACCATAGACACAGCTTTAAATGTTTTTTTCTACATACCTCAAGGTACCAGGGAAGGATTGTGAATGCTGAGATGGTGGGGTGGATGGAGCATCCCACAGGAGTGCAGGGGGGGCCCCTGCATGCTCAGCGTTGGACCCAGAAGTGGACTGGAAGTATTTCCAGTCCAGTTCCGGGTCCACCACCAAGCATGCAGGGGACCCCCTGATTCCCCCTGGATCAGCAATCAGCCGTGGAGGGACCCTGGGTACCCCCCCAGACCCAGTAGGCACCAGTCACCTCTCCGCACCGAAGGGTGAGGGGCAGGTCCCCCGCGTGCTCTGCAGCAGACCCAGAAGTGGACCTGGACCACTTCTGGGTCCACCTCCAAGTGCACTGGGGACCCGCCCCCCACACTTCTGTGGGATGCTCCATCCACCCCACCATCACAGCATTCACGAGCCGCCTGGTACCTTGAGGTATGTTGAAAAAACATTTAAAGCTGTGTCTATATCCAAATCATTGAATCTCTCTGAATCGATTCAGAGGGTTCCAATTCAATTAGGAGAAATTAAAGGGTCTCCTGATTCAATTCAGATTTACAGATTCAGTCACCAAATTGAACTGAATCTCCGCTGAATTGAATCAGTGACTGAAGCTTCACACAGCTCTAATTCTTAGCTCTGTCATCATTCTATTGACTTTCACTGAAACTTTTCCTTTGAAAAAAGTCCCTTTGTGTGTTCTTTTTGTTTTCAATGGCATCCAGGTTAGCGGTATACCTCAATAGTTCAAGGCGTGCATCGATACACTAATGATCTACCTGTTTAATGCCTTAAAATGTCTTCTTTCTTGTTATTTTGTTTTTAAATAGCTATTTTAACTCTATTTTATGTTTCTTTTATAATTATATTTTAGCTCCCATTGTCCTAAAATAGCTTTTCTTTTCCAAATTAGCTAATAACTCTTACTGGACATGTCTATTTGAGATACTTAATGTACACTAGCCTAATAACACTGCACAGTATCATGCCAGGCAAAAACCATGCTAGTACGTTACTGTGCAGTAGTATTAGACTATTGTGCAGTAAGCATCACTAAAAAAACATGTGCCAGTGCTACTATGCAGTAACAGTAGTTACTGCACATTTAGTTAGTATTTCATTAAGCAAGTACTAACCTAAATGAATGTGTAGATGCACCCACTGATTCTCTGTGTTTTGAGCTATGTCAGTGTCAGATTCAAAACCCCAAAACAGAAAAATAATCCTTCTCCTTTACATCACACTTTCTTTATTTCTGATGCTGTTTTCTTAGTTTTTGGTGTGTGTGCGTGCGCGCGCGTGTTACGAAACTATGAACATGTTTTTGTGCATGCTGTGGAACTTTTATTGCAGTGCTTAAGCTATGCCTGCATGTTCTAAATACATGTTATATATTTAGTGAAAATTATGTGGAAGCATGGTTGCTTGATTCAGAATTCTAGAATTTGTGATATATGCAAATTATTGCTGTGTCTTACACGTCAAATCTGTGGATGTTTGCTACTTCTAGCTAATCTTGATATATGAAAACTTTACTGGCATCCTAAAATTGCTAAAGAGGTAAGTGAAAGATAATATGAATCAGCTGATTGCTGGTTAGGTTGGTGCCTGTGGAGTCTAGAGCTAACAGAGTAGTTCCTGAATTTCTCATGACCTGGTGACCCCTGGCCACTCATGCACCACAACCACTCTTGGGAATTCAGTGATACATACAGTAGCTGTACTCTAGAGCTAATTTGGTAACTATTCTCATGACCTATTGACCTTTGGTCATTCATGTACTATGATTACCCATGGGAGCTTGGTAGGCTGCTGCCCTCACATAGTATTGGGCCTACAGGATCTTTTTTAGTATTTTTGAGAACTACAATATATTGAGCAATCAGATCTATGTACTTTGCAGTTCATATTGTATTATGCAGCATCAGTCTAAGGATTCGTTTTATACAGTATGTTGATCATGCCAAGATCATTAGATAACCTAAAGAGGTGTTTCAGATCCCATCAGATGGCTAATAGTTAATTCTCAGGTAACATCAACCACAAAAAGATAACCCTGTGGAAATACTAAAGAAAAGAGAAAAATGAAAAAAGCTGCAGGTTTCAAGCTGTTTGACAAATTCAGTATAAACAATGGCAAGAGAGGGGTGGTTCTTAATCTGCCCATGGTGGGTAATGCTTTTCAGGTCTGAGCCTGAACCAAACCATCAGCCAGGTCTAAATTGATCATAAAAAAGAGTAGAAAGCTACTAATATGGGGAACAAAGAGGAAAGTAAAATGTTTCTTCCAATTCAGCAGTGAACTTATTGATAATAAATATTATGGCTGAAGCAATTGGCAACATTATACTTTCATAATCTTTTGTATATAAAAATTAGTACCTTGGGACCCTTTAAAATGAAGAATTCTAAAGAAATAACAAAGCCTGTTTTGACACAGATCCTGTAGTGGTGCACCATTTCAAGCGTCTATCTTGCAGGCATTTAAAGATCTATATTTTTAAGCGACTATTTATGCTGACTGCAAATTGTTTTACATTTAGTTCAACCTTCTCCATTTCATTGCTTATTTTCTCTTCTGCAGCATTGACTGTTGGCCTGAAAATCTTTGCAGTGAAACTATAGTAAGGCAAAGGGGCCTTGTTTTGGGTCATTGACCCCAAGATGTAGGCCTGAGCCTAATTATTTCTTCCCTCTAGGTTGTAGAAATAGTGTCTGATATAACCAATAGTTATATTTATTTAATCTAGTTATCATGGAATGTGTAAATTTAAGCAGCCTCATGCCACTATCTTCCTCATCCAATCTAACACAATTACAGGTATATTTTCATATTTTCACCCTGTTTGGGCAGTTGAACTTTGAGGGGAGTTTGAAATAGAACTCCCTGTTTTGTAAAGAGTGGCAACCCTGGAAAAAGTCACTCTCTGCAGGCATAGGCCAGACATTATCTAATTTTACCAGTTCCATCAGTTTATTATATCAGTATTTGAAGGAGACCCCTGACATAAAGGAGAACTTCTTTCTAGCTTGTTTGTTTTGAACATTGAGTGTTTGTGTTTTGCATTGTTTGTCACTCTGCAAAAATATGCAGAACTTTGAATCTGGATGAAAAATATTGTTCAGAACTCCCACTTTTTTTTTCAGTGGGGGCTGTGGAAACAAGTAATAAAAAACTTCCTTCTGTTAGTGATAGGCAATGGAGACACAGAAAGCTTGTCTGTATTCCAAGAAAGAAGCTCTCCATGATTTCAAGATCTGGAGAGGGTGAAAAATAAAGATATGTGATTTTGGATTTGCGAAGCTTAAGGAAATTTTAATACAGGGCCTGATCCTACCATTGAGTCCCTCAGGAACCAAAATGTTGAGCAACTGAAGCATGAAGGACTTGATTCTGCATACAGAAAGACCATGGGGCTGCATTCACATGAGCGTGCATGTTTGTTTTCCCAAGGACAAGAAGCAGTGGCACACCTTGAGTCACTGCTTCTTGTCTCTGGGGAAGGCCTGTGCCACATGCCCTCTGGTGTGTGGCAGGTTACCCCAGGTGGGGCAGGGGAGGCTGGGGCCAACACTGGGCTGGCCCCAGCAGCCTTACCTGGGGTCCTGGAGGCCTTTCAAGGCTGCAGGCTCTTTGATCCTGCTGCTTGGAGCCTGGTTGGCACCCAGGGTATGGCTCTGGCCAGCCAGGCTCCAGTTTTGGGCAGCGTGTGCTGCCCTTGCGTGCACCACCCCATTTTTTTTTGTATGGGTTTTTTTGACATTGGGATCTGCTGGGAGCAAAACCCCACCCCCATGCTGCTACTTTGCAGTGCAGAGAACACCTGAATATGCAGTGTGTGGTGCCACAGACGTGTCTGGGGTGCCACATACAGTACAACCCCACTTGTCTGGACATGGCCTGGGAGTCTGTATGTTGTATTAAGATCACAAAGAGATATGTAATGAATATTTAAGGTGGGGTGGGGGGACGTTATATGTATGAGAACAATATCTCCATCAAAGGTATCTTGGAAAAGCTCTGTTGACTTTAATGGAATTGTTTTGATTGGTAACCAACACTAAAAAAAACTGTAATGGGAAGTATGTGAGAGAGACTTGACAACACCAATGTTTGCATCAGAAATATGAGGAATACTTATTAATGTAGATATGAAGCAAAGGACTACCAGTCATAATTAGAGAAGATTCAAAAATGAAATATAGGGAAATTTGGAAGATAATAGTCTTTTATACTGTTGACAAGTTCTAGAGAGCACAGCATGTATTGCTGAATTAAACAGCTATTTTTTCTGCCATCTATCAAGAAAAAATATATTTCTTAGAAGTTTTGCCAGATAATCTCTGGCTCTTTATATTGATTTTAAGGAAGATATATAAATTATATTTCCTATGGCATTTTCTTAAGTGAAATTCAAAACATGCAACTTTATAACTACCAGTAGCTATTTGGTAGGCTTTTTCACTTATAGCTTGATGGATTGTGACTCTACAGTAATGATGACTTGCAAGATAAAGATGTAAGACATTTTCGTTTTAAGCCTTGCCACAACTAACTGTGCCAAAACTTTTTTCCTTGAAATTTCTCATGATGGGTTTTAGCCTAAAGGAAAATTTTATACAATGCTAGAAGTAAATTCCAAAAGTGGTTTCTGAGTTACGTACGTGTGTGTATATACATGCACGTGTGTGCACACATGCATACAAACTTTCCACTGTAACTGGTAGATATTACTGGTAATGTAATGTAGACATAATCAGATTATTACCTGCCCTAGCTAGCTAATTTAAAACTGGAAATAATTCTTGTCTACACATGGCAGAATAGAACTTGACATGATCTGAAAAACCCACCTGAGAAGTTTGATACATACAGGACAGTTAACTTGAACTGAGCTCCATGTTGCTGAGTGGCTAGTGTAATACTGGTACCAAGTTTAAAACTAGTTCAGGTATGGCTGCTGTATGTGGCAATCTGCAGTTTAGACATATTAAAAATATGTCTACATTCAGATTACACTTGTACCTAGTTGTTGGGTCTGGTGTAAGTTGTCTACAAATATCCTGAGAGACATCTAGAAGCTACTAGAATTAGTTTAAAAAATCTGGAGTTTTCAAATTTCCAGCAGGTGATCAGTCTCGAGCATGCCAGATTCATGAGGTTATATCTTTTCATAAATTATGAGATAGAGATTTCATAGATTGTAAAAATAATGTGCTACTATTGATGGACTGTCAGTAAGTAGTTAGCAGATTGTATACACTTTTTAGTAGGTATTTTTAGTATGTAATAACTTAGGAAGTTATAGAGTCGTAGGGCTGGAGCTTATCTGGTTCACAACCCTCTTCTCAGTGCAGGAACATCACTGTCTAAACCAGTGGTGTCCAACTCACCTGGACCCACAGGCTAGATGAGTGCCATGGGGCTGATCCACAGGCTAGATGCATGGGTTGGTCCATGGTCCCGATTTGTTGCATGAGGCATATCTGAATCCAGCATGTGGGTCCAGTATTCAGGCCAGATCTGGGATGCAGAACATATTACTTAGCCTGCAGAGTCTGGAAATTTGATGGTGAGGCAGTATTAATAACATTAATTGTACTACTAATTACCTGCTTGTGCAACAATCCTTACAGAAGGCAGAGTGTAAAATGCACCTTGTAGACTAACTAAAATCAGAGATGCATAAGTTTTATGAACAAGAGTTCACTTCAGCAGGTACTAAATGAAGATGAAGTGAGCTCTTGTTCAGAAAACGTTATGCATTTTCTGAACAACCAAAACTCTGATTTGGTTAGTCTATAAGGTACCGCCTGACATCAGAATAATGAAGCTAACTACTTCTCTTTAATTTTGATAGCTGAAAAGACTGGCAGGGCTGTCCCTGTGAGAGGTGGGGTGAATCGGAGCAACTGCCCCAGGCCCCGCGCTCTGTGCTTTGGGGGGACTCGTGCCGCTTGGCACCCCCACCGCCAAATCTGGTGCCTCCAGCCACTTGGCACCCCCCACTTCCCTCTGCCAAATCTGCTGCCGGCTTCCTCGTGTCTGGGGGTGGGGCCCCACACAGTCTGATTTGCCCCAGGCCCCACACCCTGCTAGGGTTGCTTCTAAAGACTGGAATACCACCTAGAATGTATGCAATGTCCACTGTCAAAGACATGAAGGGCTGAATTAGGTTAATTCTGTAGGTGCTTAAATAAAACTAAGATGGAATTCATGTGCCTAAGTAACAACCAATAATCCAAACAGACATTAAATTCATTAGGTGCCTAGGTAAATGCAGTGTTGTCATTTTGGACTGTTAAGTTCCCCAGATGCCTACAGTTGAGCATCTAAGCAGACCCAGAAGTAAACTCAAGAGCAACTGGGAGATGTTTTCAAGAAGTTGGAAGATCAGATTGAGCACTGTATCATGATGGATGGTGGTTATGTTGAAGTCTAGCATTGTGTACTCTAGATGTCCTAAAATTTTAATAAATTTGCTTGTAAATGCCGCTTACAGAATGTTTCTATCATACCTACAACCTAAGTTATTAAAGTTTAAAAGTGCACACAGACTTTATGAAGAGCCTGCATAATAGTCTAAGTGAGGATACCTACAACCCCACCTGTTGGACCTGGGCCAGTGCAACCAGACTGTGGCTGAGTATACACAAGACAATGACTGCACAATTGTTACTGCACAGTCAATTAGCACTTGTATAAACATGGCTTTTTCATGATGCTGACTGCACAGTAGCTTGTAACTACTACACAGAAGTCTAACAAGGCAGGAAACATGATGTAATGCTACTACGCAGTAGTCACAGGCTACTGCACACTTAGCATCTCATGTAGACATGGCCTATGTATCCAAATGGTTATGGCTGTCAGCTGGGGCAGGACATGATGATCATCCTTGGATTCTAGTCCATACTCTTTGGACTATTTATGCATTTTACATTAAATAGTTTCTGGATAAAAGCAGAAATAACCTGGGAACAGGGGACAGCACACACATCTCCCCCTCCTCTCAGGGATACTTCTGAACCAGAAAACCATGGATTAAGGCTTCCACTTGCTTGTCCTCCCCCATGATTCTTTAACTCTTGGCTACACAGCAGCCCAACTTATGCATCACACTTTTCTACAGCCTGGTTGTTAGGAGATTTTTCAATCACTGGGAAGTGGAAAATTGATGATACAGGTTTGATTCTTTCAAGTTGAGGGGGGGCTTAGAACTCCCATCCCTCACAATTTATGCAAGTGTTCTAGCCATTAGGGTATTGTGCAAAAATGGATACCTCCAGTTAGTCAGGCATTTACCTTAAGGGTAGAAACTAGGCAAGATTTGAAACTATTCCTCAAGTGGATGGAAATACCTATATGCTGCCTGAGTCACATGCTTAAGTTCCAGAAATGGGTGGCAGTTTGAATACATTCCTTTACATAGCTCCTCTATACTCCTAAATTGGCTTTGGAGACATCTGCCTATCTCTATTTTATGTATATAGGAAGCAGAGGCACTTAATCCTATCTACACTATTCTCCTGGTCCCAGCACATAATTCACATCATTCTTAAGAGACGCAATGCCTAAATAGAAGTGCCTTTGAGACCAATCTGGATCTGGCCTGACATCAATATATGAAGGAATTCTGTAAAGTGTCTGTGAATGGTGGCAGTTACCTATACTTTCTTGATGCCCACCACATGCATTCTTGTTACCTAGTTACCTGTTTGGGTGGCAAATCAGGTTGTGGTAGCCTACATAAGGGAAGTAAAGAAGCAAGCCATTAAGGAGAAGGGCTAAGACAAAAACCCAGCTCTAGTAATATGCCTGGCTTTCCAACTTCTGTCTCTAGTACTTCTAGTCTGACTACACATGTGTTTTTAATTTTGAAAATACTTTATTCCTCATTAAGGAAACTTCCAATGGTGATTACTAATGGCTGGATGAATTGCCTGGCTAAGAATGGAGAGTGACTAAAGGAGGGGTGGAAATCAAGACAGTTAAAACCAAGAGATTATGTGCATCCTTTCAGACAAGGAGATTTATTCATCCAATACACTGTCTCTCTTTCCTCAATAGTTGGATCAGTCAGGTGTCAAACGTTTAAAATGTAAATGCAAGGGAAACAGTGAACAATTTGAATGAAATGCTAATTCTAAGCCATTATTTTTTTTTTAGCCATCTTAGGTGCCAAAGAAACTCATTGTTTAATGCTTGAAAGTCATTATCAAATACCGAAAGATGCATATAAATGTAGGGACAATAAGGTTAAATACAGCTTGATGTTACTTTTACATTCAGACTACACGTGTCATATTTGAAAAATTAACTCAAGAAATCATGCAAGATATCCTATGAACCCATAGTTTGTGACAATATAGATTACTGCCAAGGGTTAAACTCTCAATGAAAAAACAGCAGATCTTTTTGTAAGTCCATTCAGGTTTAAAAAAATATATAAAACCTGGTTTATTATGATGGTGATTCATTCAAGATTTTAGGAACCTTAAATCTCATGATCAGAGCAAAAGATGAAAACTTTCCTTTAATATATTTCCATTATCACTACTTATGGACACTGGAGAAATCCCACGTTGGTAGCATGGTGTAAGAATGCATTTGTGGGTAGACATTGTATACATGTATGGGTTACTATAAATTGGGCATATATATGCTGGTGAGGGTTAAATGTACTTGCAGTCAGACAGGAATAAAAGTTTCAGAGTCCTAAACAGAAATAGCATCCCATGAGCTCCTATCTTGAGCCTTCAAAATGCTCCCTTGTAATTAAAGCAATGAATTGCCTGGCTCACATCTGTTGTCAGAAACTAAACGCTAAATCCTCTTTCACTTACTAGATGTTAAATGTGTAGCTGTTGGCAAAGCCCTAATGTAGCCAACTGGATGCAGGGAGTTACTCCTGTGCCTGTGGGAACATGCCTTCAATGCAGAGCAAATATGCAGCTCATATACTGCCTTGAGGTAAATCCTCCTTTGCCTTGCTGAGACACATGGGTCTTCCAACACTTAGGTGTTTCTGGGAATGGATCCTTAGTTAGGCAGGAAGTACAGGATTCCCTAGGCATTCTAGGATGCATACAAACATTACATTTCTAGTGGTGGAATTTCAGGGAGGGAAGGGTGTTGTTGGAGAGGGAAACAAGTCCCCTGTATTCATCAGGCTTAACCCTGACCTGTGCCCCTCGGTAACTGTCTCCTGTTCCCAGACAGACAGGAGAGCCTGCAAAGCATCCTGGGATGCATGCTCTGGGACTCCCTGGCTGGGTCCTGTCAGCAGCACAAGCCATCTGCAAAGTATGCAGCCAAGCCCATGAACACTTGTACAGGTTTTTGACAGTAGGGTTTCTAAGGGTGCTTATAGATGCCATGGGGGGTTAATTCAGTTTAGTTCTCCCTAAATTGAAAAGGTGGGTTTTTAAAAACCCACTGTTTCCACCATTTCAATTTAAGGAGAATTAAATCAAACTAACCCTCCATGGCAAGTCCAAGCAGTCCCTGAGCTGTGCAGGGGCCTGGTCCTTCCATCCACAGCAGCGGTGCTGCCCCCCAGGTGATACCCACCTGCTGGCACTTGACCCAGGTGGTTCTGGGGGGCATCATAGCCACAGAGGGAAGCACCAGGCCACTGTGCAGCTCAGGCAGGCAGGCAGGTTCCAGGAGAAAAAAAAAAAGAGAAAAAAAAAAAGAACAGGCTCCTCGCTGCTTTTTTTTCCCCCCTTCAGTCGAGCCTGCCTGCCTGCACGGGCTGCCGTGGCTGGGTGTGCTGCTGGTAGGAGAAGGCAGCAGGGATGGTGCATAGGGCACAGGAAGCCCGCCAAGCCCCAAGCACAATGGCTTCCAGTGCCCCGGTAGCAAACTAAAACTAAAACACCTTGGAGGTGTTTTATCTTGCTACATTCCAAGTAATTTAAAGCAGAATACGCCTCCGAGCGTGCAAACAGCAACAACATTAAAGCGGAATACACTGCCAAGTGCACAAACAGCAATGCCATTGAAGTAGAATACACCACCAAATGTGCAAACAGCAATGCCATTAAAGCAGTGCAAAAGGGCAAGTAGGCAATTTTAAAGGTCAACTTTGTGGCGTGTACAAACAGCTTAAACTAAACTGCTAAACTTCTACCAGTTTAGGTGAATGTCTTATGCAACCTTAAACAGGAATTTCAACTTCAGCTAAGATATGTCCAGATTCCCAGAAGCTTACTTTGTTTGACAATATAAGTTATCTGTCTCGTAGTAGGGTTCCTTCTTTTTGTTCTGGCAGCTAGATACTGGAGCGTACTGTACTGGAATTGGATGTGCAGAAAAAAATGTCACAGAAGAATTCTGATTTCAGAAGAGACTTTACAGTACTGTCCCACAAGGCAGGGTGAGCTATGAACTTAGCGCTGGAGAGGGAAGTAATTTGTACAGAACATTTAATAAGAAAACCAGATACCTTGAGATTTGTTATAACCATTTCACCAGGTTTAGAAAAAGAATCATCCCTCAAATGTGCATTGGGCATGGACTCTGATCTCCCCATTCCACGAGGAAAAAGGTAAGTGATTTTGTAATAGGTAGGGTGATCCACAAGGAGAGCTGAGCTTTCATACAAAACTATCAGACTGAAAGATACCCAGCTACATATGAATTTCCATGTCTTTTAGCAAAATATGTATGCAGTTATCTTTTACTTATATCTATCTTTTATCACAAAAAGTTCCCCAAGGTGCTCTGTTAATGTGTGTGTGTGTGGATAAAAATGAAGACATTGTGGAAAGGTGGTATAAACTTCTTTCATGGCACATTCTGTTCTCTAAAACTCTTCATGAGATACATTAGCATCCAACCTCTGAGAATACTCAACTAACTTACTATTTGTTTCCCTCCTAAATCATACTGATGCAGTTGCAAGATGATCAATATGTAGTATTATTATTTAGGACTGATATGTTACATGTGGCCTGAAGACTGTTTCCAACTCTTCAAATAATACCTCAACAGTTTTACTGCCTACTTATTTTTAGCAGTTTCCAAAGCTTACCGTTTCTATTTTTTCTGATGCCTCCATATTTGGATATGTGTTAATAAGTAAAGTTGGCTTACTAGACTGAGAGATAAAAATATCATTCCTATAAAATCTTATAAAGGTGTCCAAGATGTGTCTCAAATAGATTGGTTTTGTGATACAAAGCTACCTGATGAGTGTATGATAGTTAGATAAAATGTGGTATAAAGACTACTGGTTAGATTCCCAATTCTACTTTCTATTATATAAGAAAACAGAAGAATGGTCCAAATGCATTACAAAATAAGGCAAAAATTGTAAGCTTTTTCTTTTCTTTTCTTTTTTTTTTACTAAAATTTTAGTTTTCATTCGGTTTTATTGTGTTTGAGTTTGCCTGCCTAATAAATTGCCTTCATTCATTCCAGAACAGTTATAAATAACAGGAGATTATCTGGTTGTCTGTCTGTTTGTGTTCCTCCTACAAAAATTAATTCCAGCAGTCATGTCATTTCTTCCAGAGTTCCATCTGTCTGGAATATCTTAACTCCTAATTTTATCTTGGTTTCTGGCCTGAAAGTCATTACAAACACAGTCTTAGAAGAACAGCAGTGCATTTCAAGTCTCCATTAGACAAGAATATTATTACAAGAATGAAAGCTAAATTTCAAAATATATTGCATTTTGCATTATAAGACATCTTCACAGTGATGGATGAGTCCCTGTATTGTAAACCACAGAGGGACTGGAAAAGATTTTGTAACTCAAGAAATGAAGCAGTTCATCTTCATGAGAAGCTGGGCAGGAGATGATTTAGGAGCTATAGATTTTTCCTTCCACTAACTGTCAGTCACTGTTCTAAGTTGAGCTTGGCAAAAGTTCTGTTTTGCCTTGTTTGTTTTATTTTGCTTGTTTTGGGAACTACATTTGTCATTAATTACACATATTTATAATATACCCCCTTTATTCTCCCACATTAAAGACTCAAGGCTTGAACCTAGACTTGTTGATATCCATTGGAATATTTCCATTCACATCAGCATGTATTAATTCAGGCCTCTAAATGAGCTTATCACTTTATAAGAAGCACAGTAAAAATGTTATGATTTCAGAAATATTTGGCCTGACTTTCTAGGCCAAACATTTCTCATTTTGTTGCAGATCAGTGGATATAAATATAATTTAGCTTACATAGGTCCTCATATATATTTTCAAGAAAACACTTGATGTATTTAGCCCAGTAGCTTGAATTTGCACAAAAATATTTCTCATTGTAATACTTGGAATTACAGATTTTAAAAGAGTTTTAACTATACCAGGCAATTCTAAGCTTTGTTTAATCAATAATCATCCTGTCAAAAAATAACATTACTTTTGCCACAACCATAAATCAGTTGTTAGATCATTTGTAAATCTACTGATTTGTTTTATAATTTTATTGTGTCAAACTTTAAACATCTAATTTAACAATGAAATAACAAAGTTTCTCTTCTGATTGTTAAACTAGTTAGCAATTGAAACTGTAAAGTTAAACAAGACCTGAATAGAGTTACTTGTTTTCACTCCTCCACGTTTGATCTCTGAGGTATAGGTTTATGACCCCTAGGGTGTTGGAGGAATTTAGCCTAATTGTATCTAGTTTCATTTATTTAAAGAGATGCATATGGAACCTCTTCATCAGTGAGTGATTGTGAATACTGTAGCTATTACGCTGACTGGTGGTACATTTTCTCTTGTGGCTGTAAAGACTGATGTTAGACTTGCAGGTCCTGCCATGGCGGTCATAGGTGTACATGGTGTTAGGGGCTACTGTACTGACAAGCTGTTTCCTTCGGTCATGTTTCTGTTGTAATTTGAGTGAACATCTCTCACCATGATCTTGGACTCCATGGGCATATCCAGATGAGCACAGTCGTGCAGTATGTGGCACTGTAAACACGTCTGCAGTGCCACATACCATACAATCCAGAGTTCTCTGCACTGCAAGAGCCTGCTGCCTGAGTATGCGCTACTCTGTTTTTTTTCTTCACATTTTTTTTGATCCCTGGACATCCAGGGGTAAAAAAAAAAAAAAAAATGCAGAACCTCCTACCCCCCCCGAAGCAGCGCACACTTGGGCAATGAGCCCTGATGAAAAGTGGAGTCGGGCCACTTGGAGCTGAATTGCAACTGCTGGCCAGGCTCTGCCCAGCAGGATTGCCATGGCTGCAGCTCTGGAAGGCTTCCAGGACCCCAGGTAAGGCTGCTGGGGCCAGCACAGTGCTCTGCAAATGTCACTTTGGCTCTCATTTAGCAAATCATTGAAGCACTTGCCTAAACCTAAGGACATGCTTACATGCTTGCCTGACTATGGCTAATTTTGAAAATGTGACTTATGAGAACAAAGTACCAACACTTACCTATATCATTTCTTTCCTGTAATTAATATAGTTAGACATCTAACTTCACCTGCAAAAACAGGAAGAACAGATATGTACATAAATTTTAATTTATGTAGAGGAAAGTAGATACTTTATTAAAAGACAAGTCTTTTATGTTAGAGAGAGAGAGAGGCATGTTGTCCCATCCGCCTGTGGCGGGTTCAGGATTGAGAGTATGGTTGGGGGTAGAAAGGTAAGAAAGGTTTATTGACTTAACAAAAACACAACTATGCGTAGTAACAAGACAAACAATGACAGAAAAAAGCAATTCGCATCAGTAACTTAGCAGCAGTCCCCTCTGATGCTTGATACACAGCAAGCTTCTCTTTCCACAAAGTTCAGTGAAGTCAGGCCTCCCCAATCAGTGCTGTTCGAGAGGTACTGGGAAGAACCCTGGAATGCAGTCCTTGGGCTCCTCAAGGTCCATGGGACCACTGATCCAGGCAACAGCTAATTAATCCTTTTCACAGAGCTGTGAATGCTCAGAATGGTTTCCAGATATTTCAGCTAATTTATAGCTTCTGAATGGTTCTGATAATGTACAACCACTCAGATTCTTTTTACTTCAACTGTCCTTAGATTGACCAATAGCAGTACAAGCCTTGCATTCCTTTGATAAGGTAATTTTAACTATGCCACAGGGCCTTACTACTTCAAGGCTTTGCTAAATTTACTAGGCCTTACTTTATACAAGGCCTTACTACATCTTAAACTTTAATTAGGCTCTTAGCAACAACATATAGCTTAATATCTAAACAAATACAGAAAAAAACACTTAGTCTAATCTTCATAGAGCCTTCAGCAAGCACCTTTATCACACAGACATAATTTCAGCTGTCACACATGTGTGTCATTTTCTCTTAGGATGTAAAGGATAATAGGGAATGTGCCTAGTGCCACTTATTGAGTATACCTGAGTTTAATCCTTTGCCTCTTACCATTTGACAAGCTATGTACATCTATTAAAAGTGTATGTAATTCAGCCCTCTGTTTTGAAGGCATGGGTTTCTCTATAGAATTCACTGATGTGAGAATCAGATGAGCACCTTTAAATCTATGAAAGGAAGCCTTTTCCCTCCCACTCCGGGCCTTTTGCAATAGGTAAATGGACGGAAATGATGTAAATGGGCTCAAGAAACTCCATATCCAGATGAAAGTTTATTCCCTTAGTGAAGAAACTGCAGAACACAGCTGTATAGCTGTCCTCTCTGAGGTCCTTTGCACAAGCCCTAGAAAATGGAGATTCCAGGAGAGGGCTGCAAGAAGGAAGGGCATATTGGTGACAGGGCACTGTCATGGAGCATTGTGTTTGCTTATGGGAAGTGCCCAAGGAAGTTACTGAATAACTTTATGCCACTTCAGCTTCCAGAGCAGCCTAGAGCACAACAATGGCTTAAAGTTACCTTAGCCTCCTTCTCATAGGCTTTGACATCTATGCTATGCTTTTCAGAAATGCAGCCTAGAATCTTACCTTGTAAATATTTCAGGTGAAAACAATCCTTTAATTAGATTAATAAGCCTAATGTTTGTTAAAATGTTCCCTACACTTGGGACCAACTGCCTGCATCCAGGCAGGCATCTCTGATTGTCTTTCAACAAATGTGAATACAGTAAAATCCCTGTTATCCACCATGAATGGGGAATGGAGGGTGCCAGTAAGCTAAAAGTGCTGTTTACCTAAGGCACAGGGTTTCTGGCTGGATGCGGAGGGTGGGGGCTGGGGTGGGGTGGCAGTGGCCATGTGTAGAGCGGCGGCAGTGCAGGGTGGTGGGTGGCAGTGGCCATGTGCGAGCTTCCCTTGCCTGCCCCCACTCAAAGCGGGGCAGAGCGGCGCGGTGCAGCACTGTGTGTATCCCACTGCTCTTGGTGTGGCACCGAAATTCTGTTTAATAAGGTATTCTGGTTGGTAATAGAGATTTTACTGTAATTTGTTCAGACTTCCTTGCTTTTTGGGACACATTTTTGCTCTGAGTGAGAGCTTAGGACCTGCATGAATGCAGGCCATAAAGCCAAGGCAGGAGTGCTTTACCTAAAGAGTGTGATAGGGAAGTGGGTTATTCTATTTTTTCAACAAAGTGGAAGAGGAAGAGTGAGGGAGAAGCTCCTTCTGTGTACTTCTCATTAGCGTAAGTTGGGGTGGACAAGTGGGGCACCAACTTAACGAGGTGGCAGAATGGTGACCCAGTGCAGATGCTATAATAGTGACAACTGGGATAGGCAGACTAAACCATGGGAACAAGAGCCGGGGATTTTGAATCCATGCGGCAAGTAAAGATTCCACCTTCAATCCCTGGTATTGGTGGCACACTCTTCCCCACCATCCCCACCAAGCTTTCTGGCAGGGTTTTGCCCAGGGCGTGTACCCTGCTAATTATGCCTCTGATTCTACTCAGTGCTGGTGACACAATTAGAGCCCAGATGTGAGATTTTTTTGGACAGTTCATATTCTTCTGTTCTATTTCAGGAAACTACATGTGAAAAATGTATGTACATGTATATTGTAGCTTTAAAACAATCATTTCAAGAAAAATGGCTTGTACTGTTGATATTCTAAGACAGAAAAGTCAGAGTGTATTTCCACATAATTAAATCAACTGCTTTGTTGTCTATAATACATGGGTTTCCTTCCAAGGTATACATTTCAAACAAAAGGCCACCATCTAGAAAAATGCTCAAACATAATTAGTTGCCAGACTAGCTTTTTGGAATTGAGAAAATCAGAAATATTTGAAAACTGCTCAAGCTCTGGGTGTTCCTGTTAACAAAAGTGCTTCTTACTTTCTATTATGAAAAACATTATGTGGCTGGGAGATCAAACTAGAATCTTCTGAGCGTAGCTAATTGCGGTAAAACTGCTAATTAACATGAAATATTACAAATGGTTCACTGGACCAGATTCAATCCATGGTGCCACTGGCACTAATCAGTTGGCAAAATATTCACCCAGAGTTTTGGAGAAGTGTCACAAAACATCTTGACATGTATGATGCAATGCACATGCTAGAGAAAAGAAGGATCCAGTAGATGCTCATGCCCTGGACATACTACGTCAAAAAGACTGCTACCCACTCCTGGTATTTTTCTGGTATCAGTTTGAGTGTTGCCAAATTTTCATAAGAATATGTTATTTTGTCCTTTTCCACCCTATTTTTTTTGCCAAACTCTGAAGAACCCAGAAGACAATTTCAGCACAAAGCCTAAGACCTAGTTTTGATTTAAATTCAAGGCCAAATCTTGATTTCTAGTATATATTTGGAAAAAAAGTGTAATATGATCTCTCTATAGCCTATTTCAAATGAAAAATAATTATATGTTGCCATAAAAAATTTCAATTGTTGAACAGTAAACTATGGTTAAATTCAGTGATTGATTGCACTTTAAAACTATAAGAATATTTATTAAAACATTAGAAACAAATATATTAATTCAATAAAGAGAGGACATTTTAATTGTAGAGTTCCTGTAGGAAGCCCTTCCACCCAAGTAATGTGGGGGTATTTGTCTACACTGCATTTTGAAAGAGGAAGGGCACACAGACAAGAAGTAAACTCTGCTCATACACACCACCTCACAAATACTCCAGCTTTCTGACTTGAGAGAGCACAGTGCTGGCATGTGCAGTTAGTATTGTGGCAAGACCTGAATCTGAATGAAATTTGTGGACCTGTGAGACAGGCACAGTTTATTGTTAACATTGTACCTGGTTGCTGTGCAGATATTCCCTTGATTTTATATTTTGTATGAAGCAAAAGTTGATCTAGATTTGATATGTATTATTACCTTTATTGTCTTTGCTTATTTTCTTAGTATTCATGTATAATGTTTTATTAAAAGATTTAATAGTCTCTTTTGTATTTTTATCTTTTCAAAATGTAATCAAAAGGTGGTTTAACAAAGGATACTTGCAGGAATCATACATTATGTATTTACAGGTATTTAACTAAAGTTTATTTAAGTTAAGGATGAATTTTGCCTGTTCCTTAGAAGCCTTTACTGAGATGGCAGTCAGTATTGTATATGGGCAACCAACTTTTCTTTTCCCTCCATGTAAGATTATTTATGTATTTCAGTCCTAATCTGACAATTTTCATTGTGTGGTCTTCTAGGAAGTACCTCATAGGCCCCTTAGTTTATTCATAATTGAGGACCTACCAAAATAGTGGTGGAAGTGTGCTGTACAGTGGCTCTTTTAATATTCTTCATTTTGACACTTCTGTCTATACAACCCTGACTGGCAGAGGAGCCCCCAGTGGCCACACTGCTTGCTTCTGATTGGCCAGGAGGCAAAAACCATGTTTTTAAATATGCTGTAGTTTTTGCCTCCTGGCCAATCAACAACAAGCAGCAGGGCCACCAGGGCCCCTCTGCCAATCAGGGGCAGGGGTGGCACTCAGCAAAATGAGTAAGGTTAAAGGAGCTGCCACACAATGCACTTTCGCTGGGATTTCAGTAGGTCTCTATTCATATTATATGTATTTCTTGATTAGCTTTGTTCCTCTGTTTTGGAAAACATAGTTTTGAGATGTATTCATAATTATGTGTGTGTATGAAAAAAACTTTGCAGTCCTATAATGACACAGTACCTTTAATATCTGGACATTAGGGAAGAGTTTACAGTTTAAGCACATATTTAGTACTAAAACAGTCCTCTCTCTCTCTCTTTCTATCTCTCCATATATATATATTATAATATATATGCGCGCACACACATGGAGAGAGGTAGTTAGTCATGTTAATCTAGGCTAGGTGCAGGCGCTCAATAAGCCTGAGGCAGAATTGATCTAAATTATGCAGCTTTCTGTAAGCAGCATAATTGAGATTGACAGTGACTAAAACACACATTCACCCTTCGGTGTGGGGGAGGATGCAAATCTTAGAATAGGTTCTGCCACTTTTAAGCCAGTCTACATGTGCCAAACTTATGTTCTGTTATGGGTATTGACTGGTTTTGTCTGCTGAACTCCTGTTTTGTTACAGGAATAGACCGCTTTCTGATCACTTATACCGGTAAAAGTGTAATGCCTGTATCTCACCTTATAGTCAGAAAGCAGAGTAGATATTCACCTTTATAGACTAACTAAAAAGATATATATTGCACAAGCTTTTATGTGCCAAATTTAAGTTCATCAGTGAGAGGAAAAAGCAGAGTATAAGAAGGAGATAGAAATTAGACAAGGGCATGGGGGAGAAAGAAAGAGTGAGATAGTGGGAAGAGGGTGAAGGGAGATGGACAATGCTAGGAGAGAAAAGCAAATGAGCAGTAAACCTATAGGAATAAAGGATTACAAAAGCAAGAGATAAGAATCTGTGGTCCCTATTTAATAACCATGCTACCAGTTTATGGATAATTTCTTATTCTGCAGTTTCTAGTTCAAACTGTTTTTTATTTTATTTTATTGTTTTTGCTTGAGCACAGCTATCCTGAGGTCAGTGACTGAGTGTCCAGGGAGGTTGAAGTTTTCTGTCACAGGCTTTTGTGTCTTTCTGCAACTGATGTCAGATCAGTGTTCATTCATTATTACATGTAGAAATCACCCTGTCTGATGTAGACAGCAGAAAGGCACTGTAAGCAGGCGATAGTGTACATGACATTGACAGAGTTTCAGGTGAATGAGTCTTGGATGTTGTGGGGTGAAGTAAGTGCAGATCTGGTTGTAATGTAGAGCATGGCTATAGATGATAGATCTAGCATATATATAAAGTATACATATAAACATATACATATATGCATGTGTAAATATAATGGTATTTACTTGAATCCAAGATGAGTTGAGCTGCAGCTTTGGTCCTGGGTTTGGAATCAAAGCTGAATCTGAGTCACCCCCTGCTCTAGGCTGGAACAGCTTGTTTGGTGGAGGAAAGGAACGTGGCTATGGAGCGCATGGTGGAGATTGCAGAGTGTGGGGGGGAACCTGCAACTTCCCACCCCAATACCTGTGCCTTCCCCACTGCCTTTGCCTCCCCAACCCTCTAATCCCCTGCTCCCATCTACCCCTCCCCACTTACTTTGTATTCCAGCTCTGGCCCACCCACAAGCCTGCTCAGCTGGTGCCACTTCTCCCTGGCTGAGCTAGGCTAAGGCTGGGCCAGGGCTGTGCTGCTGCTGACTGTCTTAGAGGAGCAGAACTGCAGCAGAAGGTAAGGGAGAGGGTGGCCACAGAGTGGGGGGAGCAGGCAGAGGGGGAGGCAAGGCAGATTGCAGCAAGTGCAAAAGGGTCAGGGTGCAGTGGGGAGCAGGAGGTAGAGAAGCCAGGGAATGCAGGGACAGGCAGAGGGAGTCAGGCACAGGGTGGGGACAGGCACAGGTGGACAAGGGGCAGGAGAGAAAGGGGAGCCGCTCTGGTCCCTCTTCCCCTGCCACTGCCATCCATACACAGCAGGGGGGGAATGGATAGGACAAATTTAAGATAACCTTCCACTAATTAGATTCTATAAATGGAAAATTATAACAAACACACCATCTAATAGAATGTAACTATAGGCAAGTGGTTTGTCTTAAATTTGAAGTCATCTTGGATTCAGGTACATACAGTGTGTTTCTGTGTATGCATGTATGCATCCATGTGTGTGTGTAGACAGATAGAGGGAGTCAAATAGAAGGTTTCCCACTAATTTCAGTGGAAGCAGGATTTGGCTTTTCAACTTCAGAAATCAGTTGGCATCTCTGTTATGAATTTCCTGCAAACAGCTTTTATGAACATGTGCATATTTTTCATAAATTATCTTTTTTGTGAAAACTGTATGAACAGACTGTACTGTAAATATACTATACCTTTTGTGGTCCTTGGATTTTAAATTAGCTAGTTTAATTTGTTATTGAAACTCACATCCTCTCAGTTACTGTCTGTTTTTATTGAAAGTTGCCCTCTGTCAACTCTTCCTCCATGGAACAGAAACTTAGTGTTTGAATGTTAGCATACAGCCAGTTCCTGCTACAGAAAAGGCATCGGGGAAGATTCCTGTCAGTTTTAAAGCCAATTCCCGTGATCAAACACAAAAGTCTAAAGTGATGGAAACTGGGACTTGTACCACCCATGACTTATTAGCATTGCTGATTATGCTATTTGATACTGTGTTACATTGAATTCTACAGTGAATTGGTATAGGTTTACACTTTTTCCCCCTACCATCTCGTTCTATTTGCTGTGGGAGTTCAGACCTCTCATGCTCTGCTATAAATATTTGACCTCCTCATTCTCTCATTTGTCTGTTTTCTCCTGCTGAGCCTTTTCCTTTTCTCATAAAAGTCAGTTGGGTAAATGTGAGGCCATTGAATGATAGCCTGTCATGGGCTGCTAGCCCTGTTGAGCCGCACAGCACTGCCCCTCAGCAGGTAACATCCTGGCAGAGCAGCCAGTGTGACAGGTTCAGTGCAGGAAGGGATTTCCTCATTGTTACTATAAATGAACAGGGGCCTTTTATTGCCAGCTCTTATCAGAGGAAGGATCAGTAAACAGGGCACAATTCCTTGGCACCTGGCCTGGCTGGCATTAAAGGTTCAATGTGAAATCTGCTCATGACACTTGCCTTCAAATGTTTTTCTCTCCAGATGACAAAAGAATAACATTTCCAAGCTTTGAAGGACTCAAGGGACCTTTCATTCCCCCATGTGTATTCACCTCTGTTACACACTAAGATTTTTGACCTTTAAAAATGAGTCCTGTGAAAGCAATAGGCCAAATAGCCCAAAGGTATTCTCCCATATATCCTTTTTAAAATGTTTTTATCCTGCTTTAGTTAATTAAATTATTAAAATACCCTTGCCACACTAACTTGCTAGTTAGTTAAAAGAATGGTCTAAAAATAATACCCTAATGTAAAAATGCATATAGTTTGTTCTTAGTCTGAGATTTCAAGGAATGCTCTCATGAAGATTATGCTCAACTCAAAATCATTTGATTACCAGAACATATTTTTGAAGGGTTTGTTTTTATTAGTTTTTTTGATAGTACATTACATTAGTGCAGACATAGGTCTGAAAAATGGTAAATAGAGTGCAATAGATAAATAGTATGCAGGTTCATTCCAACCAGTACATGCTGCCAAAAAGACAGATTTGGGGCTTTGGGCTAGGCTAAGCAGATTGCTACAATTTCGTTTTCATTTGGCCTCTGTGCCAGTGTCTGTAGATACTGCTTTTCTTATGCTCCTAACCAAATGCTCCCCATCCCTCTCCCTCCCAACCCCGCTTCAAAGTGGGAGGGGAGGAAGCCCTTTGCAGTCCTACAATGAATGATACATCTGGATACCTTTAATATCTGGACATTACAGAGGAGTTTACTGTTTAAATGGTCAAGACACTTTCTGAGCCCGTTAGTCTCAAAGGTGCCACCCTGCCCTACTTTCTGCTTGACTTCATAGTAACACAGCTAACTACCTCCATATGTATAACAAGAAATTCATGATAAAGGTGATGGTCAGCCTGATCTTACAAAACCTTGTAGAGTGGTTCCTGTATGTGTAGGCCCCCTGCATTACATGGAATTATTTATGTGAAAAAGGTGAGGGACAAACATACCTTCTAACTTCTTCAAGAGAGTCGGGAGAGCTGCCCCTCCAGAGCACATATCAGCAGGCTCCTATAGAAGTACAAGTTACCTAAATCATTCTAACACTTAATGGAACAGGATTAAAGTTGCAATAGTTTAGCTACACTTGCATTGCTACAAAAGCATGTAGAAGTAATGATTGCATCTTAATAGAATCACTGCATAGCCCTACAATTGTTATGTCTGCCTATACACCAAAGCAGGGGTGTCAAACTCCCTTTCTGCCCTGGCCTGGATACAGACTCTAGGGCTCCTTGAAGGCTTGATCTAGTTCAGAGAGTATGGTAATTTCAGACCAGGCCATGTAGTGGTGGTGGTGACAACTCCAGCTCTGGCACAGGGCAACTTTGGCTCCCATCATATGCTCCACACCCCATGCTGGAGCTGGAACAGCTGTCACCATCGCTGCATATGTCTAGCCAGAGCTGGAGCTACTGCCACCACCATTGCTGAATGCTTTAGCCCTGGCATGGGACCGGAGGCTGAGGAGGTGGGGCTAGGCAAAGCAGCCTGAGGGTGGCTCAGGCTGTACTGGCCCCCACTCACCCTCATGCCACTAGTTTTCATGTCCATTGGGGCCTAGGGGTCCTGGATTTTATGGTAAAACACCCCCACCAGGCATGCAACCCCCACCTTCTATTGGTACTGTGGTAGCTTGACAGTCTGGATAGAGCAGCTCTGCATATATTTGACAGGTTTACAGATTAGGAAAAAAATTAATCCCAATCCTAATTTGTTTATGTAATCCCCATCCAGGAGCATCTCTTATCCCTAAGAGTGGCACAAACAATTTATTCCTCCTTTTTCAATGGCCTAGTGATGTGCTTGAAAATTAATGGGTCCTGTGTTCTTTTTGTGCCTTGTTTCCTTCCCTCATGAAGTAGCTGAAGGGCTACATTCATTCTGTTGCTATAAATTGGCTGTCTTCTGTTCATTTCCTTCCTTTAAACACAGTGCCTGTGTAGTCTTGGTGCACGTCCTGAGTCCCAGCCATGATTGATAATTAGTTACACTGGCATGTAGATCAGGTACCTGGCTTGTTAATGCCCATTCTTCTTCTATGACTAGACCCTACCATTGGGTTGGGGCACTGGCCCAGGCTAAACAGGTAGCTACAAATTCATTTTGCCTTTGTGCCAGTGTCTGTAGATACTGCTTCTCTCATGCTCCCAAATGGCAAGTGGACTACATTTCTTTTCACAATTTAATTATCCAGATTTCCTGGAGTAGTTATCTTTTTTTAAATTTATTTAGCTGAATGGAGAGTCCTCCCCTCTCTATTTTTATGTGCCAAGTATATTGTATTTTATTCCTTAGTAAAGTGGTGGGGAAGAATTAACCTACTATCACATTGAAACAAGAATGGCCATAGAATTCCTAATAAAAGTAGCACTGTGCTAATTTTTTGAATTAACCTTTAAAGAGGATGTTAGGCACTTTATTCACTAGTGTACACAGACTTTCATTCCTGGGAACTTACAGATGTTTAATTAGTTGCTAGCAGACTTCTGTATTATTCGCTGAGTAAAATAGAGTTGATAAAAATTACAAGTAGAAAAATTAATTTGAAAGTTACTTTAGTGCTATAGGCAGACAAGGTTACATGGCTACAACCAACATCCTTGGAACTTCAGTGCTATAGCAGTCAATAGAAATCCAGTCTTAGTTCTTGGCAACAGTCTATATTCAAACAAGATGTCATGAAAATTTTATGTAATACTATATACAGTATGGTGCTTGTCAAACAAAGAGTTGTTCAAATATCTCCACTAAAAGCAAAACATGGGCATGATAAAAAGTGCTGGTATGTACAAGCCCATGTTTACATAGCTAGGGCAAAATTCTTAAGGTTAGAACTGCTTGAAATTAGATGTTTGTAGCAAATCTAGAGCCTGACTGAAGTGAACTTTGGTCTGAGGTTCTCACTGCTTCATAAATATGAGAAATGAAGTTTTCTTGATGAGGAATTTTCTTCTCCCAGACAGACTGGTGACTCAATTTTCCTTTGTCCAGTTGCCCTCTTCAGGAAGGTGTCTCTTAGGTGAGGTTTGGTAACAAGTGCCTGTTCATAATCCTCTAGTACAGGGCTGGACAGACTATGGCCTGCTGGTCTGCCAACAGATCTAATCTGGCCTATGGATGGACAACCACCAGCTCAGTGGGTGCCTGGGACTACTTCCATCCAGCAGCATCAGGCATCAGCTGTGGACCTGGGTGGGGCTTCTGCTGCTGCAGGCGAGCAGAAGCATCAGATGTGGACATGGCAGGCAGGTCCAGGAGCCTGCATGGAGAACCTGCTGGTAGCACCTAAAGCTGACCCAGTGCCCTTGTAGCATGGTGGAAGCTCTAGCCTGAAGCTCTGGCCTGGAAATTGCCAGCGGTGTCAGCTGTGGACCCTGGTAGGAACTCCTGCTGCACCAGGTGTGTGGCAGCATCTCTGTCTTCTGTCTCTCCGTCTCTCCCTCTGTCTCTTCTCTTCTCTCTGGCCCTCTCCCCTTTATTCTGTCCCTCTGTCCCCCTCCCCCCAGAACCCAGCTGAAGCTGTAGTTCTCTAGGAGCCCCAACACTCAGCTGTGGACCCAGACAGGAGCTCCTGCCATACTGGATGGACACCAACATCAGCTGTGACACTGCTGGCAGATTCTGAAGCCACCTTCTACCCAGCATGGCAGAAGCTCCTGCCTAGGTCCACAGCTGAACAGCGGGGCTCCTGGCAAGTTACAGCCTTGACCCAGCTTTGGAGAGAGGGAAGGAAAGAGGGAGGGAGGGAAAGAAGAGGAGAAAGGGAAGGAAGAGGAAAGAGACAGAGAGAGAGAGAAGAGAAGAGCAAGAAAATGACAGAGAGATGAAAGTGGCCCCTGACAGGTCCCCCAAACTCATTAGGTGGCCCTTTAACCAAAATAATTGTCCACCTCTGCTCCAGTGCCTTTTGGGTGATTTTTCCTCTGAACTTAAGGAGTAGCCATTGGTTCTTCATATTTTCCTTTCAAAAGCACAGCTCCTGTCCTGTATGACACCAGTTTTCTCGAGAACTGGAATACTGAGACAATATTGAGCAAGCTTTCATGGCTACTGGCCCATAATGGTGAAACTTGCTCCCAGAATACACCATAAAAAATTTATGTAGAATAACTTCCTTACTTTGGGAGCACACTCTCTTGTGTAGCTTTATGATAATAAACAAAGTAAAAGAACGTGATGCCCGAGAGAAACAGAAGTTTCAAGGCAGTCGGTAATTAACATGTTATAAGAATCTGAGATAGAGAGTCCTATCCAAACAAGCACAGAAGGGTATAAAGGGAAATTTCTTCATCTTTGTCTGTTATGTATATAAACCGTTTGTGGTTGAGGCTGATCAGAACCCAGTGTGGTTCCCCCACCAGAGAAATAGTGCTGTTGGGGAGGCCTTGTGGTTGGAAGGCGGTGAAATCTTGACTATCTGGTTGTCGAGTTGATCCAAATTGAGCTTACAAAAAAACATTGAGTGGTTAATTCATTAATACAGCTCTTTTGCAATAGGCAGGAAATAGAAAGAAAAAAAAAAGACCCCTACTAAACAGAAACAAGTTAAAATAAATAAAAGGGCAGTTTCCATAAGCAAAAGAGGACCATTTTAATGCAAGTATTCTCCACACTAAAACTGCAAATTCCATCTTGAGATAAGGACACATTTCTGGCTAAAGAGAGAATTGCATTCTGTGTCTTTGCGTTGAAAGTCAGAGTTTATTGACCTGAGTGACAAATGTTCATAATGGGTCACATTTACAAACACCTCAATTAGTACATGCTATTATGCACAAATCATGGGTATTTTTTTTTTCCATAGCTCACAGGTATTCCTAATATCTCACATGTAAAAGACATATATAACTTTAAGATCCTTTGAGAACACAAAACAATTGAGAGTTGTCTCATACAAACAATATTTTCTTTCTGGACACACTGAAATGACCAAAATCAGAATTCAAATTTCAAGAAAACACAAAGGATCGGTGTTGGGTGGGGCTAGTGGAAGGGTGGAGTGCATGGGGACAAAATGACTAAATGAAGGGAGAAATTCACTCCATATTAGATTGTTGGGACTTTGAACTGGGACAATGCTTGGGTTTGAAGTAGGAGTGGACTAGCAGGTTCCACACTGTCACAGTTGATCTGAATATTGGACATGGGCAGCAAAAGCCTCAGGGCTATGTCACAAGGGACACTTACTTAAAGGCACTTAAATTGTGAGTGTTTATGCGTTCAAACGGTAAAATGCATGCTAAGTATGCTTGTATTGTAGCAAATTTATGACTTTTCAGGAAAGAAGAATCTCTAGATTGTATTAAATAACACCTGTTTAGATACTGTCAGCCTGCTCCATGGAGATATTATGAGCAATTTGTTGTCCTGCAACTTCCCAAGGTACACTGCTCCTAGCCCCTCAATGTCCATCCAAGGGCTTGTCTATCTACCTGCTTGAACTCTACTGCCCAGGGAACTGGTATCAACCTCAAGGCAGCACCCCCACCTACCATGGGGTTGTTACCTGAGCCCACATGGCATTATCCTGAACACCCACTAAAAGCCCCAAGGTTCACTGGGGCCTGTCACTTTTTTATGAAAGCTCCAATGCAAACAGTGGTCACTTAGCTTCATGAACCAAACAAAACCAGAGTTTGTCCTCCTTGGACTCCTGCAGGAAGGCAGGAACCAGATTTGGGAGGAGGTAGTGGACTTCATTGTGATCTAGGGCAGAAGTCAACCATCCATAGACAAGTGAGGGGGTATCTTCCTAATGGGAACCTCTGGAGAGGGAAGGGAATGGGAAAACAGTAGCTCCCTGAGAGCAAGTACCTGAGACAGTGCTTACCATGGCATGATCCCAGTCTTTTCTTGGTTTCCCATAGAAGTGACTGTGCTGAAAAAGCAAGACATGCAGGATTTGCCTCAGAATATCTAGAAATCTGTAAAAATCTCAAGGTCTGCTTTTTTGTCAATGCACTCTTGACATACCAGTCTGAGGTCTCCAGTTGTACCTAGCAGCAGTGAGATGTCAACTGATACCCTAGTAAGGCACCCACTGGAGAATTACTAGAGTACAGGGAAACCCCAGCAATATACTGCCCTTCCTCTAGGCATACCATCTATCAGGAGAGCTTTGGATAGTCTTTCAAATCAGATTCTTGCAGACACTTTGCACAACCAACTAAGAATGATTTAGATTCCCTCTTCTGAGGCAAATCAAAGTGGATGTAACACAGCTGGGAACTGGAACTTTTTTGTGCAGGGATCGTGGTGGTACAGGATGGGTCCCACTTCACATGTACCAGAAAGGATAACTATATTTTGAACACATTTTATGCTTTTAAACCATTCTTACAATTCTTTAGGTGTTCAGTTATCCAGGTGCTAATTGCATCTTATTTTTTTAATTAAATTATATTTAAATAATTAACAATCCTTGACATAATTATGCTACATATGCAATTACTTTTTACATTTTAGTTATTATTTTACCATGCCCAAGGGCACATGAAGTTTTTTTTTATCATCCTTTAGATAGTCAATCGTAAGAGCCAGGAATGGGGCAGTAGAGGAAGATGGAATATTGGAAGTTGAAGATATTTTCTAAGTCTCATTTTTCAGCAGCATCCAAAACTAAATTCCCCATCCCTCCTCCTCACTTCCCTTTTCATGTGAAATGTTAATTTTCTAAATGAGTTTGCAGCAATACAGGGGCAGATGATTGAGTCTCCTGAAGGATGTTAGGAGCTTTGACATTCTTAAAAAACTGAGATGGTAAATTGATTTTTTTCCAGTGCATTTGTGTGTATGTGTACTTGGCAAGCCTTTTTGCCACACTGAAATCTGTTTTAATTCCTAAACAAAATAATGTATACCATGTGTCCAGCTTCTTTCTTCTGCCTGTCACATTTCCAGTTAACCTTGTTAACCGGGTTAGTTGAAAAACACTGGTTTAATGTAACACAGACAGTGACCCTTCAAGCCGACCTATGCAGATCAGATGAAGAATATCATTTTCTAGGATGGAAAGGGGTGGGAAAAACAACAATAATAATAATTTTAAAAAGCCACCTGGAATTATTTACAGAGTGAAGCTGTTCTAGCAAAACAGTTGTCTTCCTAAGTACCAGGAGCTGATTTGAACTGCAGGTGAAAGTGCAAGTGCTCACATTCCAGAAGGAAAAAACATAAGGTTTATTGAAAGGGCAAACAGTAAAGCCATCAGAGAGTTAGGATTACTTGTTTAAATGACATTTTAAACCAGTTTGTAGCTGAACTCACATAGGCAAATACTGGTTGAAAATGAATACTGGCTTTTGTAAACATGATGATACACAGGGGCAAACGGATATTATGAAAATAACTGCCTGTATTATCTTTCTGGTTTTTTCTCATTTTAACTAGCTCTTGTGTAAATAGGTATTATATTGTGAAAACTTTAGCAAATTTCTATCACAATTTAACCTTTAAGAAATATTCTTTTTTTCTTAAATTCAGTGTATTTAACTGCTAGTTATAGGCTAGACACTGCATGCATAACTGTTAAAGGGACTGTTTACAACTGCACATCCCAGAAAGAACTCTTGAAGACAGCAAGGAAACTGTAAAGGGGCTCCCTGGAAGTGCATACACAGGGCGCTGACAGAAGTGGCATTTGTCATGTGATCAGCCCCTTGAAAGTGCTTTATAGCTCTACCCTGACAGAACTGCATGGCTTCAAAATGCTTTAAAAATACCTGATGGCATGACAAATTAACCCTCATTGCATAAGGATTCAGATGAAGGTGTTCCAAAGTGGAATGACTTCATTAACCATTGTAAGGCCCTGTGGACAGGTAGGGCTGGGCTGATGCAGTGCTGGGCTGCCCCAAGTGTGGGGCTGCCCCAGTGCTGTCTGCAGGATGGGAATGGGAGAAGGAAGGGAGCTGTGGGCTGGGGTTTGCCCACAGCAAAGTGGGAGCAGGTGGATTAGAGCACTCTTGAGACAGGGGGCTCCAATCCACTTGTCCCAGCTCCAGCTCAGGCTGGACAAACCCAGTCTGCAGTCCCTCCTCCTCCCTTCACCCCCTCCCTTCCTGCAGACAGCATGGGGGGAAGGAGGGGGCTGGTCGGATTACAGGAGACAGGTTGTAGGCAGACAGCTCCTCAGCTGGATCAACTCCAAAGTGGAGCTTGTTCTCTCCCCTCCTTCCCTCCCTGAGCCAACAATGAATGTCTATTGGGTTGGGGGGGTCCATCTAACTCATGGTGCTTTCTGTGAAGTGCATGAGTTAAACCAGGGAGCTGCATATCTGTCAGTGACCATAATAATCTCTCTCTCTCTAAAGGCTCCACTCACCCTTAAGATTCTCTTTACTGGAATTCTGGCCAAATGTTTCATAAGGATGTGAGGGGATAGCTTATATTATCCTCTCTCCCCTTCTTGTGCATTTATGCAGGGGCTGGTCAGAATCTTGTCTTATGCTGACTTCCAGTGAGTTCCCTAGAGCTGGTGGAAAATACCAGAATTTTTGAAATTTTGCAGATAATGTTTCACAATTTTTTTCTGCTTTTTAGACGTGTTATGGACAGATTGATATCTATATAAATATTGTAATTTTGAAAGAAAAGATTAACTTTTTTCCCCTTAAAAATAACTCTGTTCTCCAGACAACCATGGTGATCATCATTGTTCTAATGAATTATTTCAACAGGATGCTTATGTGCTACCCAAATTATGAGCAATTAGCATTGTCAAGCCAGATATTTTGAAAAGGCTATACACAACATTTTATTATTTGTTTGTTTCTCAGAAGTCAATGAACACAAGTGTAATTGTGCAGGTGAACATGCTAAAGATTAGAAGATTAAAGAAGATTAGAAAGGAAAGACTAGTCCTATGCCCATCCTGTAATTCATGAATTGACTAAGCTCCACCTTCAAAGTGGTTAGGTGTTTTTTTCTCCTTGCTAGTAGTGGAAGGCAATTTCAAACCCCACTTTTCTGCTGCTTTTAATTTTCAGCCTCTTCTTATGCCTGGTCAGATTATACCCTTTTGTTTTTGTGCCAAAATTGTCCTCTAGCTTAAAAGCTTGTCTTTTCACCTGGTGTTTGATCTCTGAAGTATTTATGAGCAGCAATCATATTCCGTCTCACTTATCATTTTTCTGGGCTAATTAAACCAAACTCTTTTAGTTCCCATTTTTAAGGTAGAAATCCCTGGCTATGAGGGGGTTTGTAGAACTATAAGGTCTTTTTTCATTCTTTCTGTCCACATTTTGTTGAGTCCATTCCTATTATTTATCTGCTGCCATGCAGTGGGAAACGATTATATCTTCCCCAGAATGTTAGTAGATTTTCCATTCATAAGAAAGAAAACCTACAAAGGTAGAAAGGATCTTATTGTAATTGATCTTATTGTTTTTCACCTCTTATAACTCCATGTTAGTATAAAACAGCAAAATAAAACCAAGTTATATCCCTTTTCGGTGTATTGGATAACTCCCTACAAAGTTCATCTTCATTGAAGAATATTTGTAAATGGAAGTAAAGGAATGATTTCATTCAGTATATTGGTATTAGGAATAAGCTAAAAGTAGCATAAAAAGAACTCCCAGGGACAAATAATATGCCCCTCTCCAACCCCACAAAAGAAAAATAGTATACTCACAGCTCTGGCAGAGCTCCCCTCTGGTTGAATGTTCCTAAATTGTTGGAGAAGGGGTCTACCTCACCAGGACCTTAATATGCCTCTTGAGTGTGAGGAGAGTCCAACTACTGCCTCTGGCTGCATAATGTTCAAATGACTTGGGAGAAGTCTGCTGGGTGTGTTCTTTTGGTAGAAAAAAAATTACCTAGAAACCCCTAAACAGACATTTGAATGCTGAGCCTGTGAAGACCAGGGAGCTTGTGAATGATGCACACCCAGGGGAATTTTGTGCATACATCTCAGCATACTCTGCAGGCTCCCTTAGTCTGCTTGGGGACAGAATGGCAGCAGTGCACAGGAAACCCCTGATTTACTGACCCAACCTTCTCAGGGTCAGCTTGTGTCTCCCTGCAGCACAATGTGAGGATTGTGAAGGGGATTATTCTTCTCCTTGATCAGCTGGAACAGTAGAATCCAATGAGCAACACAGGCTCTTCCTAAGGGTGGGGGAGAAGAAAGCACCCTGGCATGCTGGGGGATTGTTCTGTGGCTTCTCTCAGAAAAGAATGTGTATAGATATTGTCTCTACCAAGAGAAACTCTCCTAGGAGTGATCCTACCCTCTCAGGTTGTTTCTGAGTTATTTTTTCCCTTAGAACAGTCATTTTAGCTCTGGGAGAAAAATTCCGAACATCTGTACACTCAGTTTCTCATGGGAGAACAGAACCTTGCCCAAGAGAAACTGGATGTCTGTATGTAGCTTCTGCAGCCCCTCCAAGCCTTTGGCACACATTCCTGTCTGGTGGTTCTGTAACAGGCAGCTCTCTTCCCAAGCTGGCAGCCCTCCCACTGCCCTGAGCCCCACAGCTGGCAGTCACAGTATGCACAGATTGAAGCACATCAAGAAAATGGTGGTGGGTGTCAGAACAAAAAGGGGAGGTTGAGTCCTCCATTTGACTCTTGTGTCAGTAGCCTCAGGTGATGCCCAAAGCTGCAGGTCCTGCCCATGGCACAATGTCCTAGCACGTCCATGGGAGCTCAGCTGTGCAGCATCTCGTGATCACCACCAGAGTTGCTACTTGCTCTCCCCAGCTCTTGCAACCAGCCAGCTCCCCCTCCTCACCCCCCCAAGCATGCTTCCTGAGCATCTAGCTGTGGCCTCAGCCACTAGGGCAGGGCTAGGGCCTCCATGGGAAAGTTAAGGCTTCCTGAGAGCCCTGGCTGGGCAGAATGAGGTTCTGGTGAGTGAGAGATGGTGGAAAACAACTCTGTGCAACCCTACACATCTCCCCCTTCAGCCAAGCTCTCCCCAACACCTGGCCTGCACCACATACATTGGGACCCATTGCTGTTCCCATGCCATACCCTGCTCTGCCAGAGACTTCCCACAGCCCCCAGGCAAGGCCATGGTTTGGGCTCCCTAGGGCAAGTCTTCACCACACTAATCCTGGCTCTAACAGCACCTGCCCATATGTCCGCCACTCCACTGTGAAATGTGCACTATGCAGTTCATGTGCCTAAGTCCTGAAACTTATATGTCTCCCCAAATCTCCACAAAAGCTCTTATATTCTTCTCATAACCCCCAAAAGGTATAAGTCTTCTGGTTTGCTTTCTCATTGTTCAGAACTACATGATAATTGTTGTACATGGTGTGAACAGAAATGTGCACATACACATACGTTTCACAGGATTCTGAAACACAATTGGCCTTTATTTAGATGTACACGAGATAAACAGCTGAGGGCAAAAATAATAAAAATCCCATGCATTTACTTTTATCAGTGTCCTCATCACTCTGGTTTGGGATGGATGGAATATGGCACTGATGGTAAATGGTGGATTCCACCTCAACACAGAATTATTCCACAATACAGCAACTTTATAATAACTTTATAACATGATCCAGAAGGCCTAAGTTGTGAAGATATGGATTCCTTAAATCCTCATAGCTTATAGGAAAAGATAACACAGGCATATTACTAATGTATAACAGATATGGACTGTTTGGTATTAATATACGATAATAGTACACGGTAAATTCCCAACTGTAAATCCTTGCTGAAATGTTAATGAAGTCAATGTGATTTTAGTGAGCTTAATTTAGACGCTCTGCCAAACACATATATATATGTCCTTCAAAAGGAATATGACTCATCTGTGTAACGACAATACTAATTTGTCTCAAAAGAGTGCTAGTTTTTTTGCCTTTCTGTAGATGAAGAAAATGCCACTGGATGTCCAAAACTATTTCTACTGTGAAATCACCAATACCGGTTCATAAAATTAAATTCTGTGGGCCATATCTTATAAAAAGGTTGATTTGGTGCCATGTTGTACATTTCTCATCTGCACATGGATGAAAGTCTTTTATGCATTAACTATTCTCTTCTTGCAAAGAAAGGAAGAGAAGTATGGGTCCTGATCTGGGTTATATTTAGGGTTAAATGAGAGAAACTGTGTGTTCTGGTGAAATCATGATTTCTTCAGATTCCAAGCTGATAAGAGCGGGAAAATGGAGGGGAAAAAAGGAAAAAAAACATCCTGTGTTTTTTTAATGGAAACCTGGGGTACCTGCTGCCAGGGAAATCTGGGACAGATACAAGCAGAGCAGGCCTTGGGGGTGGGCACCATGGTCAGAGGCTCCACACACACACACACACACACACACACACACCCCCAGCAGCACTTTCCCTCTGCCCTGTGTTGCCCCAGCCAGATGCAGAAGTGGTAATCAACCTGGCTTGCTCCCCCACCTCAGTCACTGCTCAGGATTAGCTGGGCCAGGCAGTGCAAGCAGCTTCACCTCCCCACCAGACTGTGTCCTGCATCCCTACCCATCTGAGTCTGCCTGCAGACTGACTTGGGAGGTGATTATGGTGGGGAGACATCAAAATACAAGCAAGCCCAGGGTACTATTTTCCATTAGGCCAGCTCAGGGTACAGTTTCATTGGAATAATGAAACATCTCTCAGTGCAGTGTCAGACATGCAGCATGCTCTTGGAATGTGCACCAAAGGTTTGGAGACAGAGACCACATACAGACATTTAGTTTCTCCTGGGAGAGCTGCTGCTCTCCCATGAGATACCATCAGTATACAGATATTCAGGATTTTTCTCCCAGGGCAAAAATAGCTGTTCTAGGAGAAGTGATAAGAACAGTGGTTACCTAGATCCTATCTGACAAACCTTGTAGCTTTCTATGACCAAGTCACAAACTGCCTGGATGTGGGAGCCGAGGCTGATGCCATCTTCCTGGACTTTAGGAAGGCCTTCGACACAGTTTTGCACCTATCCTCATTGGGAAGCTAGCAGACTGTGGAGTGGATGCCTACGTGGTCAGGTGGGTGGCCAAGTGGTTTAGGGACCGCATCCAGAGAGTGGTGGTGGATGGTTCCTTCTCGGCCTGGAGGGAGGTTGGTAGTGGGGTCCCACAAGTTTCAGTCCTCGGACTGACATTATTTAATATCTTCATCAGCGATTTGACCAAGGGCATTGAGAGCACCCTCTCCAAGTTCAAAATGATACCAAGTTATGGGGCAAAGTTAATACACCAGAGGGCAGGGAGCAGATTCAGGCTGACCTGGACATGTTGGATCAATAGGCAGAGAGAAATAGGATGCAATTTAATAAAGAAAAATGTAAGGTACTCCATCTGGGAAGGAGGAATCCCCAGCACACCTATAGGTTGGGGAGTGTCCTTCTCAGCAGCTTGGAGGCAGAGAGGGATCTTGGAGTTATAATAGACTCCAAGATGAACATGAGCTGGCAGTGTAATGAGGCCATCAACAAGGCCAATCGCACCTTGTCGTGCATTAGAAGGTGCATGACTAATAGATCAAAGGAGGTGATGCTCCCCCTGTATGCAACACTGGTCAGGCCACAGTTGAAGTACTGTGTCCAGTTTTGGGCGCCACGCTTCAAGAGGGACGCGGAGAATCTGGAGAGGGTCCAGAGGAGGGCCACTCGCATGATTAGTGGCCTTCATGATAGACCCTACGGGGGGAGGTTGAGAGAGCTGAATCTCTTCAGCCTTCACAAGAGACAGCTGAGGGGAGATCTT
>NW_005842496.1:131009-168268 GCF_000455745.1 Alligator sinensis | reverse complement strand
GCCGTTTGGTCTGGTAGTCTGATGTATCCTCCGCCCTCATCTTCCCCTTCCCCCGACGAGCCTAGTTTAAAGCCCGCCGGAGTAGGTCCGCCAACCTAAAAGAGAACACATGCTTACCTTTAGGGGAAAGGTGGAGCCTGTCCCATCCTAGTATGTCTCTTGTCGTGATGTGGTGGTCGTGATCAAGGACGCTGAAACCCGCCTCGAAACACCAGTCCCGTATTCGCCAGTTGGTCTCCGCGACGCATGATTCGTGCCATCTGCCCCGTCCACTCACTGGAAGGATGGAAGAGAAGACCACCTGTGCGCCCATCTCCCTCAGCACGCCCCCCCAGAGCTTGGTAGTCCTCCATCAGGTGATCGGGGCTCCTCCTGGCCGCATCATTAGTGCCCACATGGACTAGGACCATGGGGTAATAATTGGTGGGCTGGATTATGGTTTGGAGCATCCCTTTCACATCCTGAATCCTCACTATGGGTAGACAGTATACTTCACGTGCCGAGGGGTCCTGGCGACAGATGGGGCCCTCCGTACCTCTCAGGATGGAGTCACCAATGACGATCACGCGACGCTTTCTCCTCCTGGTCGGCTTGTCTCCGTCAGCTGGCACGGGATTTGTGCCCGTCAGCTGGCAAGTGCTTGTTCACGTTCTAATTAGAACACATTTTAATTAGAAAGCTCCAGCATTGCCTTACCAACATGCATATTAAGCACCCGTGCTTTTCAAAATAGCCATGGGGGTGCTTTATCTAAACCTTATCTAATGAACTTGATATAAAGCAGCCTATGGCTATTTTGAAATGTGCAGGGGCTTAATATGCATGACAGTGAGTCATTTGAAATAGAGCAGTTGCCAAGGAACCACTCTTATTAAAATGCTCTTCCCCCACCTCCGAGCACGTGTATAAGCAGCCAACTGCTTTAAGTTCACCCTCAAGCCCTTGATCTCTAGCATGTCAGTGGTACAACTGTAATACAGTAAGCTGTATTAGCCATGTTTGTTCGCAAGGAACACTTTTTTAAAAATTCTGAACAAAAAATTGTTCAAGTATTTATGAAAATGAAGAAATGTGAAAGAATATACTTTTCTTAATATGAAAACAAGGATGTAAACATGTTCTAGAATTTTTTGAGCCCCTCAGTGAGAGGTAGCAGGGAACAGATAGAAGCTAGATTAAAAATTGCCTTTTAGAAAGCTATCTGCTCCCATTTTAAAGACTCTGAGTAATAGGAGTCTACTAAGCTGCTCCAATATTTAATTACCCATTCTGCTAGGAACTACATCTTATTTTGTAATTAAATTTAAATACATAAGACATTTTCCTTGTACAGTACCTGAAGAGAAATTCTATAGTAGCAAGGGGATAGGTTGAGGTGGATGGTTGTGGTGGTCTTTCTTTTGACTTGCTGTCTGTGCATGTCAGTTCCTGTAGTCTTCACCATTATCTTTCATAGACCTTAGGGAGACAGCCTGCATTACCCCTAACATGGTTATAACAGATGCAGTTCTGAATTAAGACAATTAATTAAAGTTGATGCTGAAGGGCCTGCTGGGATCCAGAATCATTTTTTTTCCAGGTGAAAAATTGGATAAGTGTTGTCTTTTTGTCATTTCTCCCCTTCACATTCACAGAGGCATCTGATGAAGTTGAACCTTGCTGTATAAGTTAGTCTCTTTAGCTTCCACTCAGTCCTGCCTCCTGTTAGAAGCATCAGAGATTGGCCAAAGCTGTAGAAAAGGCACCGGAAAAAATGTGGAAACTCCGGTGAGATGGCACAGATAGTTTTTCTTAGACTCCAGGCTGAATCTTGCTGATGGGCTCAATCATGCAATCAAAAAATGTGCATTGTGAAGGATCTCCTCCCCACCATATCATATTAGCTTTGGGTATTTTTAAAAATTCCCTTCCTGCTGCATCAACTAGAGTTTACCTGCTAGGATTACCTGAGCATCTCTCACTTAATCAGTCTCCTGCCAGTGCACTGATCACATCTTGATCTGCTCTGCGTTTTTGTCTGTGGCACAGTTCAGTTTCTGAAGGGCTAAAATGGTCTGTTTTATTAAATTAGTTGGGCTTAATAGAGGGTAGGAAATGGGATGCCCTGTGATATGAAGTAGGTCAGACAGTATGTAGCAAGTCTGACAGTTCTTAATTGCTACTAAGCTATAAAAAATGGATAAGAATGCATGTTATATATGGTAACAGTTAATTTCCCTTATCTGCTACTTGAGAAGAAAATAACTCCTCCCTCAAATGTTCCTTTACTTGTGGATAAAGAAACCTTCCTTATTATCTAGCCAATCTTGCTCATTGTAGGTGTCAAGAGAACTGATAGGAGGAGGCAGAGCTAATGCAGTTTCTTGAGTTCTTCTCCTATTACTCCCTGTCGCGGGGCACCTCGCTGCCCCGCTCCTAGAGAGGGGAAAACTGCCAGAGGAAAAGCTCTGGCAGTGCATAAGGAGCCCTAGCGGTGATTAGGGAGTACAGCTGTGGGTTGCCAGGGCAACTAAGGAGAGTCAGCTGCCTGTGGGAGGCAGGGCCTGGCCCTTATAAAGCCCAGGGCTGAAGCCAGGCTGGCAGTTCCCTGCTAGCTGTCAGAGGAGCAGGAGCAGGAGCAGGAGCAGGAGCAGGAGCAGGAGCAGGAGCAGGAGCAGGAGCAGGAGCAGGAGCACTGCTCAAGCAGACTGAAAGATGGTGGCTCTGGGATGCGGGAGCAATCTTGTTACAGCCAGGCGGCCTTAAGTTAAGTTATAGCCAGGAAGCTTGTGTTTTGTTTGGTTAGTGTTTGTATTAGGCTGGTGGCAAGGGTGAGGCTATAAGGGGTTGGAGGAGGCCTCATAGGGACCCCAGAGAGGTGGGGCCCCAGCGCCTGAGGAGGGCGCAGTGTACTCATAGGAGACCCACGATAGCGTGGGGATCCAGGTGCCAGTAAGGGTGCAGTTTATGGGGTGTGTTGACCCCAGCCCCAGAGAGGGGTGTTTGAAGAGTCCAAGGTGGGCGTAGCAGGCCCCAGAGAAGAGGGCAGCACCGCAGAAGGCCAAGAGGGGGCACTATGTGAGAAGCCCAGGACAGGCATGATGAGCCCGGTAACAGGCTAGCATGGCAGAAAACCCAAGAGAAGGGCAGGGTGCTGCGGTGGACCTCAGGAAAAGGGGATAGTGGTACAGCGTCCGGCAAAGGGGAAGCCGTGCGGTGGGCCTGAAAGACTGGAGGCTCGACATAGAGTCCCAAAGTGGGCAAGGGTCCCTGAGTGGGACAACATTTTTAGAGGAGGCCCAAAAAGGGCACCAAGACCCCAGAGAGGGGCTGTATATTTGAGAGAAGCCCCCCAGTGGGCACCGGGAGCCCTAAAGAGAGGGCAGGATTAGAGGAAGAGCCCCAGCGAGGGGCAGTGTCATAGACAAGAAGCCCGAGAGCGGGCTAGATTACAGAAGAGGCCCGGGAGAGCGGGCAGGTATTTTGACAGTCCACCGTCCAGTACATCTGTGAGGCTTGGGGCGTGGTATTAGGGGTTGGTAGGAGCCACATGTAGCCCATAAGGCTAGGGTGCCTGGAACGCACCTAGTGTACAGAGAGACCCCCGGCAGGTCCGGGAGAACACGGGGACGGAGTTCCCAGCTAACCGTGCCTAGGAGACATAAGGTAGCCTCCCAACTTAATTCAAGACCAAAGACGTGGTGGGCGAGAATAGAGGGTGCCTTTGGGCCGAATAGGCACGGAGAGGAGGCCTAAGGAGATCATGGCCCTCCTGCAGGACCCCACTGTGACACTCCCCCTCCACACACCAAACAAGTGCATGTATAGTAAAAAATACTTGTTTTTCTTTCTACAAATTATATAATGAAAACAACAGACCAAATTTTGGAATGTTTAGTTTCCAGGACTAAGCCAAGGTCTGTGAAAGATTTAGGGAAAATGAATCTTTCCTTATATGTAGGTGTGGCGGTCTAGTCATACCAGGAGGACATAACCCCCAGTGGCTAGCTAGCCTGCCCCTCACCTCTGGCTCTTCTGAACAACTGCCCTGTATTTCACCTGTCTTACCTTGATGGAAACAATTATGTAGGAAGCATCCTGAACTAGGAGTGGGGTTTCCTTGGGTTACTTGGTTCTACCCTTTTTATAGTTGCCCAGGCCCTGATTCTCTTGGCCAGGGCCTATTTTCTGTAGCTGCTACCTTCAACGCTAGGTGCACTTAATCCAACCTTGGCTCTTCAGTACCAGAGGCACAGCTGGGAATTGGGCTCCACAGTTAGGGCTCTGGGCCCCTTTTGCCCCCAGCCTTGAAGGGGTTAAATCCTCTTCCTTCCCAACAAGGAGTCAAACTCACAATGTACTTTATGGCATCTTCACCTCCCCTCAGTCACTCCAGGTCCTCCAGTTAAACTGGAACAAAAAAAATATGTAAGCAATAACTCCAAACTAAAATACCCCCTTGCCCCTGGAACTCACAAACTAACCCAATGCAAACTCAAATCCTTTATCCCCTATGGGTCCTGTGGCTGGGTAAAAGGAGAAGGCAGCAGATTAAAAAAAAAAAAACAAACAAAAAAACAAACAAACAAAAAAAAAACAAACCCTCTTCAACCTTATTCACCAAAGCACCCCCTTATTGCTTCTGGATACTACCATGGCTTACCTGGGAGCCCTGCTTCTTCCCTAGGCAAGGCTAGAATGCCCCCCCCCCTCCCCTTTTAGTCAGCCTGACTTATTGCCTGGTCCAATTATAGGGGTTGCTCATTACTTAGCCTCAGCCCTGCCAGCTGCCTGACCTTTGGCTGCTATCCCCACATGGTGTCCAGCCAGTCCCCAGTACAGACCTTCTGGCTGTTCCAACTGCCTTTGCCCCAGGCTACAAAGACCCTGCTCTTAACAGTCCTGTTGCCCTGTGGTCTTCTTGCAGTAACTGGGCAAGGGTTCCCTGTATAGTAGGATATTAAATAATTGCATACTTCAGGGATTCTTGGGTTTTCCTTTGAATGTCTGGCCAATGTCAGATAGAGGCTACTAGGCCAATGGTCTCTCTAATGTATCTGGTATAGCAATATGAATCTCAATGAAGTACCAAAGTATGATCCCATTCCATCCTAGCCCAGTCCATTAGAAAAAGATTAGTGCAAAAACTGCTGCAGCGGGTGGGGGCTGGAAAGCCAATGAAAAATGTGCATGGATCCCATTCTTTCTTGCTATTTTATGTAACGTAGTCCTAAGGCTAAAATAAGGGGTGTTGACAGATTACAAAATTTGACAGATTATGAGCACTACTTATCAGGGACTCTACATAGACAGGTCAACCTGGCCCAAGTACCTCAGCAGCCACATCTGTGGGAAGACTCAGCTAGTGAACTCTGCCCCAGTTTAGGAACAGCGAGCATCCTGATTGATTGATGGGAATTCTGCCTCTCCATCTGGCAGCAGATGAGGCCCTGGGTTTGCAGGCCAGCTAATAGTTCTGCTGTGACAAGTCTCCTGTTTCCTGTGCTCTGGTTTCCTTGGTTCTTGACCCTCATGTATGGCTTGTTTCTGGAATTTGGCTTTGGGTTTCCCTGCAGATCTATTTCCTGGCTCCTTATGCTTGTTTGGCTGTGTTGTCCGAACTTCATCCTGTGAATTGTTTCTTATTTTGGTACCTGGCATCAAATCCCCAAATCCTGACCCTGGACTGTGTTGTGGACTCTGTTTCTGAACTTGTCTCTGGCATTGGTAATATGGATCCTGCTTCTGACCTAGTCCCAGGCCACTGCTTTCCCTCAGTGGTCTAACTATTAGGCAAGACATCCTATACCAATTTGAGGTCCTTTACACCTTTGAAATGAAATAGGATTTGACCTTTAGGTGTTCAGTGATTTTTCTGAGATACAGACTCTTCCATTATTATTCCTGAACTAGTTTTCTATATTTTTTTTTAATGAGAATGTGTCATAAATTTGTGGAATGGTTGAAGCTGGAGATCTGGAAATCACTGTTGGCTTCCTTTACTGAACATAGAGTCCACATTTATTATTGAAAGTTTTCCCCTCATACTCACTGAGACTTTAAGATTTCACCATAACACACAAAACATGCTGGTTGACCTGGTCCTAGGAAGTATTACATTCTTACAGCATTTCTCTTGAGCCAGGTAATAAGTCCAGATCCTGAAAGAGCACCTAAATCTCCATGTTTTTAACTTTTTTTGGTGGCTACTTAAGGCATAGGCAAGGAGATTTCAATCGAAAAAACACCATATATAGCTACTCAACTTTTGTCATGTTTTATCCATTACATACATACTCCCCATTTAGTACAAGAAGGTCTCTGCAAGTCTGGAATAATAGGAGACTGAACTATAACATGGCCATTCCTGTGTGGCCTCAGATGGCTACTTAAGCACCAAGGGGGAGTTTCTCATGCATTTTAAAGAAATTAAGGCTAAAGTCCTATTAGATTTATATGCTGTGTGACCTCTCAGATCAATAAATTTCCATATAAATGAGACAGGCTTCACGAATGAGGTGGTCCCTCTTGCACATTAAATCTATGTGAATGTAATTAAAAAAATAAACAGGCCACAACATCCAGCCACTAATGCATTACTAGGGAAAGTCAACCAAGTGTGATGGGGTTAGATATTGTTTTCTTTTTTCTTCTAAGGCATAGAACAAAGTTTATATCTAGAGAAAACAATATATTAAAAGGGTTTGAGAAAAGGCTGCTCTTTCTACTTTTTTTTAATGCCAGATCATTGAGAAGTAAAGAAAATCTGTGCATTTGGTAGAGGGACAGGGGGAGACAAGAGTGACTTCTGCCATTAATTCAGTGTCTGGTCCATTTTAGAAGACTGAAGACTCCCACATATTGCATATTCCCAAATAAATTGCTAAAATGACACAGTTTATAAGAAACCTTGTAATGTATTTCTTGTGAAAAAAGCATAGATGAGTTCTTGACCCTTGAAGTCAGTTGAAGTTTTGTCACTGATGTCAAACGAGATAAGTCTTCAATCAGAAAATAAGATGTATATACAAACCTTACTTGGCATAAAAACCTTCAGATCCCTTCTGAGTACTGATGACAAATCTTATCATTATACATATAATTCAAAAAATATATTTATTATTTTTATTTTGTTCACAATATTTAAAATAATCAAAAACATATGAAAACACCATATGCAACTCACTGGTGAGTGTTTCTTACCTGATCTTTTGTACGCTTCATCTACAGAGGACATGATTTTACTAGGATCCCCAGAAAAGTGGGTTAGTCCTTCAGTTCAAAATGTAGTGAGTCATTCTCATTCTCATTTAGAAAAGCTGGATGTGTACAAGTCCATGGGGCCAGACAGCATGCACCCAAGGGTGGTGAGGGAGTTGGCCAATGTGATTGAAGAGGCACTAGTCATTATCTTTGAAAACTCATGGTGATCAGAAGAGGTCCTGGATGATTGAAAAAGGGCAAATATAGTGCCCATCTTTAAGAAAGGGAAGGAAGAGGATCCAGGGAACTACAGCTGGTCAACCTCACTTCAGTACCTGGAAAAAATGTGGAACAGATCCTCAAGGAACCCATTTCTAAGCCCCTGGAGGAGGAGGAGGAGATTAGCAAGGATCCTGGTTTTCTCTGATTAAAAAAAACCCAAATAAATACATTTTGGGGTTAAAAAAAAAAATAACCAACCAGACATCCACATTTTTCCATGATCAAAATGAAATGCTGTGTGTGTGTGTGTGTGTGTGTGTGTGTGTGTGTGTGTGTGTATTAGTGATCTTTCATTTTAATCCTGGAAAAATGTGGATTTGGGGTTACTTTTTTAACCTGAAAATTGGAGATTTTTTTTTTAATCTGAGAGAACCCAGATCCCTGGTGATTAGGAACAGTCAGTGTGAATTCACCAAGTTCATGTCATGCCTGACCAACCTGATAGCCTTCTGTGATGATGGGCTTTGTGAATGTGTGGAGAGCAGTAGTTGTGATATACCTTGACTTTAGCAAGGCTTTTGATATGATCTCCCACAACCTTCTCACAAGCAAGCTAGGGAGGTACAGATTTAATGAATGGACTGTAAGGTGGATAGAAAACTGGCTGGATCATCAGATTCAGAGGCTTTGTGTTTAGGTGGCAGCTGGTATCAAGTGGATTACCCAAGGGGTTGGTTCTGGGCCCAGTTTTGTTCAATATCTTCATCAATGATCTGGAAGATGGGATGGAGTGCATACTCAGTAAGTTCAGATGACAACCAGCTAGGAGAAATAATAGATATGCTAGAGGGTGGGGCTATGATTCGGAGACACCTAGACAAATCAGAGGGTTGGACCAAAGGAAATCTCATGATGTTTAATAAGGACAAGCGCAAAGTCCTGCACTTAGAACAGAACAATCCCATTCACCTATGAGTGACTGGTGCCTCCTGAGTTGGGGGCACTTGCCTCCCAGCGGCCAGTCAGCAACTGGAGGGGGGGTTCCCCCTGGGATCAATCCTGCTGACCAGAAGAGAGTCTCCCCGTGGCCGGGGGTGGGGGGGGGGGTTCCCACCACTGCCATTTCTGGGTCAGCGCAATCAGCCACAGGGGAACTATGGGGATCACTTCGCTTGGCACCCTACTCCCTGGCCAGCACTCTCAGGGGGAGAACCAGTACTCTTACCTGCCCCCCGTGCCCAGGAATGCTGGCTACCAGGGGGTGCACCAGCTTTATCAGGGGGTGCACGTGCACCCCCATGCATCGCCACTGCATGCATCGGTATGGGCCGGGGTCTGACTGGCTAAGCAACAGTTCTGTAGAAAAGGAGATGGGAGTCACAATGGACAATACTCTGAATATGAGCCAATAGCATAGTGGGCTGCATTAGTAGCAGTGTTGCTAGCAGTTTGAGGAAAGTGATTATTCCCTTGTACTCCCATCATCAGGGGTGGTGAGGGATGGATTTAATAACAGCCTTCAACTACTTGAAGGGTGCTCACAAGGAGGATGGAGATAGACTGTTCTCAGTGATGGAAGATAGCAATGGTCTCAAGTTGCAGCAAGGGAAATTTTAGGTTAGATATTAGGAAAATACTCTCTCACTAGGAGGGTAGTGAAGCAATGGAACAAGCTACCCAGAAAGGTTGTGTAATCTTTGTCCTTAGAAGTTTTTTAAGGCTCAGGTAGACAAAGCCTTGGTTGAGATGATAAAGTTGGGGATGGTTCTGCTTTGAGCAGGGGTATGGATTAGATAATCTGAGATCCCTTCCTACCCTAATTTTCTATGATTCTATGATCCTCTTCATAGTTTCATAGTAGCTAGGGTCAGGAGAGACCTGAACAGATCATCTAGCCTGACCCCCTGCCACAGGAATGAATGCTGGGTTCACAAGACTCCAGACAGGTAATTGTCCAAACTCCTCTTGAATTTATCCAAGGTAGGGGTGAGGATCACTTCCCTGGGAAGTTGGTTCCAGATTTTGGCCACCCTAACTGTAAAATATTGCCTTCTGATCTCTAACCTAAACCTATTCTCCATCAGCTTATTACCATTGCTCCTCATCACTGTAGGTGGTGCTGGAGAGAAAAGGGCTCTGCCTATTTGCTGTTGATCTCCCCTGATGAGATTGTAGGCAGCCACCAGGTCCCCCCTTCAGCCTCCTCTTGCTGAGGCTGAACAAGCTCAGGTCCCTCAGTCTCTCCTCATAGGGCCTGTCGTGCTGCCCCCTCACCAAGTGGGTGGCCCTCCTCTGAACCCTCTCCAGGCTGGCCACATCCCTTTTGAAGTGCGGCGCCCAGTATTGGACACAGTACTCCAACTGCGGCCTGACCAAAGTCGCATAGAGGGGAAGTATCACCTCTATGGACCGCCTTGAGATGCACCTTTGGATGCATGACAAGGTATGGCTGGCCTTGCTGGTTGTGGTCTGGCATTGGCAGCTCATGTTTATTTTGGAGTCAATAATGACTCCAAGATCCCGTTTCACCTTCGTGCTTTCCAGAGGTGAACTCCCCAGCCTGTATGTATTCTGTGGATTCCTTCTCCCAAGGTGCAGCACCCTGCATTTATCTACGTTGAACCCCATCCTATTCTCATCTGCCCACTTTTGTAGTCTGTCTAAATCTATTTGCAGCCTCTCTCTCTCCCTTCAAGTGTGTCCACCTCACCCCACATCTTAGCATTATCAGCAAGCTTGGACAGCATGGTTTCCACCCCTTCGTCCAAGTCGCCAATGAAGATGTTGATCTCCCCTGATGAGTTTGTAGGCAGCCACCCCCTGAGCCCTGGGGAACCCCACTGCCACGGCAGGGGGTCGGACTAGATGATCTCCTCAGATCTCTTCCGACCCTACCAACTATGAAACTGTGAAACTATGTTAAACAGTGCAGGCTTGAGGACCGAGCCCTGGGGTACCCCACTGCTCACATATTTCCAGGTTGACTACAACCTGTCCACCACTACTCTCTGGGTGGGCCCCATCAGCCAATTTTTTTTTACCCATCCAGCTGTGTAGGCATCAATGCCACAGTCACTTAATTTATTTATGAGGATGGAGTGAGACACAATGTCACAGGCCTTCTTAAAGTCTAGAAAGATTATGTCCATGGTGACACCATCATCCAAGGATTTAGTTACTTGGTCATAAAAGGCAATCAGGTTGATCAGGCAGGACCTGCCTTTGATGAACCCATGCTGATTGCCCCTGAGCATGATCTCCCCTGCAGGCCCCCCACAGATGTGCTCCTTGATTATTTTCTCCATGATCTTCCCGAGCACCGAGGTGAGGCTTACAGGCCTATAGTTACTTGGATCCTCCTTCCTCCCCTTCTTGAAAATTGGGACCACATTAGCCAGTTTTCAATCCCCCGGCACCTGGCCAGATGACCACGAATGCTCATACAGCCGGGCCAAGGGCTCCGCGATGACCCCTGCCAGCTCCCTCAACACCCTTGGGTGAAGGGCATCTGGACCTGCAGATTTAAAAATGTCTAGCCCTTCCAGAAGATCCCTAACTACATCTGCACTGATTTAACGCCTGACAGAGATATCCCTGAGATTGTCCCTACCTCTGGTAGGTGGGATGTCCTGGTCCCTGTTCAAGAAAACAGAGGCAAAGAAACTGTTAAAAATATCAGATTTCTTGTCTGGTGTAGCCACGAGGTTACTGTTTGCGTCTTGCAGGGGCCCTACATTGCCTGGTGCCCTCTTCTTTCTCCCAATGTACTTGAAAAAGGACTTTTTGGTGTCCTTAATCCTGGATGCTAGCCTGAATTCCATCTCTGCCTTGTTCTTCTTAATAGCCCTCCTACACTCACGGGCCAAGGAGGAGTACTCCTCCTTGGTGACAGCTCCTCCCTTCCACTGGTTGTACACCCCCCTTTTCATCCTCAGGCATTGTGTAATGCCCTTGCTGAGCCAAGGGCTTCTTAGTTCCAGAATTTCCTAGTTCAATTCCCAAGTGACCAAGATGGTGGTGGTTATCCTTGTATCTTACCACTTTGTGCATGGTAAGGATCAGACAAAAAGAATAGCAGATTAGACAGTTAACCAACCACCTGAACCTGGAATGGTTTTTGTAGAGACTCTGTGGGATCATGGACTCTCATTAAAAAAAAAAAAGCGTTTGGACCATGTAACAGAGGGCCTTCTTGGGGCTGACTTCCAGTGGCCCACCCACGTGACTTCTGGGCTAAGCACCTGCCATCTTGCCCACCATGCCTTGTTAGAATTAATTAATTAAGTGATGTAATTAAGTGGGAGGCTGCCCATTTCCTGCCCCAATGCCAGGGGGCGCTATCTGTGGCTCCATTCCTCCCCTACATCGCAGCCCAAGCCTCACAGATGGTATCCAGATGTTCCTCTAATCACCGCCCCCCCAACACTGGGCCCCAGAATCCTTCTAATTGAACCCCACCTGCATTCCTTTCCTCAGGCAGTCTATTCTACCTTCATGCTGGGCAGCATAGCTCCCTGAACTGCTTCTCCTGGGGGTGTGGTCCCCCCAGGACCTTCGGCTCACTAGCCCTGGTCCACCTCCAGGCTAGCCGGAACCCCAGGCGTGCAGCTCTTGGGCACTTCTTGCAGTGGGCCTCTGGCCCTTTGACCCTTCCAGTCCTGACCCCAGCATGGACCAGTCAGGGGAAGTCCAGACAGGCATGAGTCTATGACCTCACTGTTTCTCCATGGGGTCCACCTTCCAGACCCTTCAACAAGGGGTAACCCACCCAGTTGTAGGGACTAGGGGTTAAGGCACCCTAACCCACCTTTCACCAGGGTGGTAACTGGCCTGGCACTTCCTGGGGGCTTCCGCACCACTGGGAGCCCTACCAGGACACCCACTCCCAGCAGGGTGCAGTTTTAGATTGTACCCAGGACCAGGAGCCTCCTGACCATCCCCTACAGCTCCTCCCTTACCTCCAGATGATACCAGCAGCCCTCCAGCCAGGCAATGTTGTTGCCTGGTCTCCAGCAGCAGAACTTCCCTATTTATATGGGAATCCCTAGGTTCAAAATGAGTACCCTCATCAGGCACCTGGCAGCTGCCAGCTTCATGCCCTTAAAGTGGCAGGCACAAACAGTGCCCTGCCACAGACCAATACTTGTCAGGAATGTTTTAGGTACAGCTGATCCTGCTTTCTGGCATGAGGATAGACTAGGTTGTCTTTCAAGGTTCCTACCAGGTCCATTGTCTGTCTTTTCTCTACTTGATATACATCCTATCTTAAATAAAGTGATAGCATTCCAAAATATACACCTTAGAAGTATCTTTGATGCTTTGTATTTATATCTCATTATTATAATTAATCTTCCAGTAGATTCCAACAGGGTAAAATGCTAGACACTTTGCAAGGTACAAATAAATAGACTTTGTTAGAAGATGGCAGGATACTTCCCACCTGGTGCAGTGTTTCAACCCTTCCACCTGTTAAGGATGAGGTTGGTCATGTTGACACATCCAGTAAGAAATCCACTGACTTGTTTCCACCCACAACATGGCAAATCTATGTACTCTCAGTAAGTTGAAGATGTTTGGTGATCTCAGTGTCTATTGTATAATCATTCCCCCAATTATTAAATTGGATAGGTGTAAGAGGTCGAGGACTAAAGTGTAATGGGAATTAAATTATTTTTCCTCCATCAAAATATCAAAATCCTTCATCAAATTTCCTTCATCAAAATCTGACTTGTTCTTTTGGGTCAGACATAATGTCATTACGATGCAGTTTGTAATGTGGCCACAGCAACATTTTTGTTTTTTGGAAAATAAAGGACTTCTCTTTCCAGTCATTACTTGCCTTTTGAGTCCGCATATTCCCTATTTAATACAGAAATGACTTGTACTGACCCAAGTGCTCACTGTGCATATAGTGCTGTGGGGTTTTATTAGCAAGCATATAAAACTTTGTTGCTAACACAAATTTTAAAGGCTTCCATCTCAGTTTTATTCCTATTGAAGAAGTTCTGCAAAACCTAGATATTTCATGTACTATGGCGTGTATGCTGGATATGTCCAACATTCTTGTTGCAATTTCTGAGATTGTTTTAGAAATGTAATCCTAGGACTAAGTGTAGGGAGGCACCAGGAAAGAAAATGAAGTTAAAATTAGGAATAGGAAAATTTGTTTTCCCACCCTACAAAACCAACTGAAAATCACATGGTTTAAGATCTTAAATCATATTATTTAAGAATACTGTATACATGCATAAAAGTTAGGAACTGATATTCATTCAAATCACTTATTAGACACAGGATAGGAAAGAATTAAGATGATTAATTCCCTTCTTCATTTCTCTGACTACAAATACTTCACTTTGTTATGGAGTTCCCTGGTATCTTTAAGAAAGGTACCAGTTTCCCTTTTATGGAACAGTTTGTGAGTGAGGCTTATGGCACTTTTAGATCTGTATATGTTCCTCCTGTCTGTGGATTCTCTTTCACTTTCCTGATATCTGTTCCAGAGTTGTTACTCTGATAATTAATTACTTTCACCTCTTAAGCTGCTGCTTGAACAATCTTTTCATATTGCACTTATATATATTAGGACAAATGTCTCCTTTTTTTCTGTCTTTGGAATATGCATTCATTTCTTTGAAGTAATAAAGATTCCTGAATATTTGCTGCCCAGCAACCAATTCATCTCTCTTTAGGGTGTTAAATTTATTTACTGGAAGAAAAGGAAATATACTCCTGTCTCAATATATTTTTCGGTTATAGTTCCTAGAAATTGATACATTTTTAAGTGTCACAGGAATTTGAACTGAAACTTTTCTCAAATCCTCTAGAGGTCAGCAGCTTCAGTAGTTGAGGAATAAATTGGGAGAGCCTGTTCTTAGCTCACTCAGAACCCCCATTCTTAGCCTGCTCAATTCCTTGCATAATCTTCTGATTTTTTCCACTTCACAAAATATAATTGATACTACATTTGTCACAGCTCCCTTATGAATATAGTAGGGTTGCAAAAGTCTTTTTTTTTTCTTTTTGAGAACTGATGAGTTCTAGTCTATTTTATGATGAAAACTGATACCTATGAGGAGGGATTGCTAAAATTCTATTTTCAGAAAGGCAGAATTGCAGGTAAGTAATTACTCTCTCCATGTATACACCAATGGACTGATATAATTTCTTACAGCAACCTAATTAAACCTTGGCAAAGCAAATGAAACTAAGACACTTAGATATTTTTAAGTTAATTGAACCCAGAACTTGTCATAACAAACCAATGAGACATTCAGAACTCTTCTAAACCAGTCATATCAAATTAGCCGCAGTGTACAGAGACAGGAAAAGGTCAAACATTGATCTCGCCATAACAATTAGGTAGGCAATGTGAGTTACACTTTAATAACAGGTCACCAAGCAACATTTGTATGAACTGATAGCTGATTATGAATATTGTGCACCACTCTCTGCACACTTGGAAATACTTTGTATTGGGAATGTTGTTTCACCTTAATGTTAAAGGCAAAAAAGAAAGACTGTTTTGGAAGGTGTATTATGTTGTCTCTTCCCCAGAATTTCTTATACAAAAAAGTCAACAGAATGAACAACACAGCAATAAAAAAAATGTGAAACATAAAACCAAACATGTTAGAAACAAAGTACCCATTTAAATCGCAACATTAAAGAAGGAAAAATATTGAATTGGCTCTTCTATAATACAGAGCTCCCATGGGGGTAGGTGGAAGAGTTTATGAACTTCAGGTGGGGGAAGAGACAAAAAATCTATTAATAAAGCTTGTTAACCATTGAAACAGCTGCCAGGATGAGATTGCTGCTTATTATTAAGAATATGCCCATTTTACTATTATGTCCTTTCCTTCTTCTGTGCCTTTGTCTGTTACATCCACTTGTTACCTTCCCAAAGCTAAACTCTGAGCCTTTTCAGAAGGAAGCATCTATTTCAGCATATTTTCATATGAATGTCTAAAACAATGAGTCTTTGATCCTTGGTTGCTGCTGTACTAGAAATAATACATCATAGCCAAGGCAATTTAGAGACCCAGCATGGCTCCCTACACTATAGCACAACTAGTCTCTCATTCAAATCTGAAGTTCCACTCCTTTTGACCCTTCAAAACTCAAGTGAAAGGTCACTGTGTGAAAGGGAATTCAGTGGAGACTGTAGGAATGACATTCTTCTCACAAAGCTGTTTAGCACATAGTCTGCAAATCAATAAGAGCTATTAAAGTTTATGCTAATAACAACACAATCAAATCAATTATATTCTGTTTGATGAACAACATTTCTAAATATTTTTACAAAACAGTTTATTTGTAGATACTATTAGCAAGAAGTGCTGTGAATATGACTATTTACAAAGGACCAAAAGCTATGCAGATACTCCCTGATCTCTATGGTCCCCTTCTAAAAAAGGAGTTGAGAGGGGGATAGTGTAGCACTCTTCCTACTGTATGGATCAGTAAGGGATAAATCAGCATCAGTTCAGGAAGGGAAAGCACAGACTTCCTTCCACTGAAGATGGCAAATTTGCTGTTGCACCACATACAGCCTTTGGGCTCATGGACGAATGAGGGCTCATTTGGACCATATTACTGCCATTGTTTTTGTGGAAGCACAACTCTTCCCATTGCTTTCATCTTGATCTGGGGCTTAAATCTACTACTTGGCCAACTGCATACGTGTTTGAACACGTAGCATTTTGAAATATCCAAACTCAAGAACATGTTATAAAGAGTGGTTATGGCCCTGACCCATCAAACAGTTTTGAACATGCTTAACTTTATTACCATTGAAACTGGACCTAAATATATGTATAGATTTCCATTTATTTATAGATATCTAGGTTCTAATTTTACTTGAAAACTATCCATTTGCTGTACAGTGTACATTCTTAGCCAGCTAAGGAATGGAAATATGGGATGTTTATATACTAGCATGTGCTACTATTACAAACTACTGATTTAATGTTAAAAAAAAAATCCTAAGGATTCATTAAAATTCATTAAAACCATGTGTCAGTGTGTTTCAGTTAAACCTATAAGCAACATAGTACCCCCACCAGATTTGTGAAATTGTCATCTAGAAAACGCCAGAATGACAAAGGCTTTTCTTCCTTTTTTTTTTTTTTTTGTTTTTTTTTTTTTAAAAGGTCATGGAAATTCTACCCATTTCTTGATGCTTCCAGATAATTTCTCCAGGGCACCTCTGGATCGAAAACACTACAGAAGGTTGAAATATAGATATTATAGATGAAGGAGTCTAAATCTATTTTTGTCTCTGCCTGTTGTATTAATTTAAACCCTTAAAATGTTTTTATTTTAACTTCTGTTTGATTTTTCACCTAAATATGGCCTTGTCTTTCAGTGAAAACATTGGATAAATGGGTTGAATTTCAGCTATATTGTTTCTATTTCATGTGCTCTTCGAAGGAAAATTCTTGGAAAAATATTTCTATCTTAGATCCCCTATCTTTCTGCTTCAACAAAAACTGCAGCTCATGGTATATTTCTGATTTGTCAAAAAGAAGTAAATGGATCACAATAAGCATATAGGAATTCAGAAACAAGCTAATTTTCCAGTTAGATGGTATCATGATGCAAGTGAACTATAGCAATATAGTGGGTTCCTCAAATCATATAAGGGATCACCACATTGAAGAATGACCTTATAATGGTATAGCCAGATAAATGTTGTCTGCTACCCTGCAACCACAAGTCCAGCTGGTGGGTGGGATTATAAGCCTAGAATAAAAGCAACTTCCTTATGTAGTTTTCTTTTGGGGCCACTAATCCAGTCTTCACACTGTTCCATTTGAAACCAAGCTACTAACATAGCTAGAGTCAAATAGGTTTGCAAAGGTGGGTTTTGTACCACCTTTCCATGAATATGCCCCAGTTATGTTCTATGTACTCATCTGCTACCTGTAATGAAAGATCTGGCTCACCACTTGGAAACTCAAATTGAATTTTCAGAGTAAATTTATTATATAGATGCTTGGTCAGTCAGAAATAACTATTCTATGTCTTCAAAATAGACCAGCTTTATTTGCACACTCACAGATACCACAGGAATAAGGAAGGGGTGAATCTGAGATCTTTAGCATGAATACTACAAGCCAGTCTCATTTGAGCTAAAAAAATATTTCAAGCATGAGTAAGCAAGAGGTTTTTTGGATGCTAGAGCCAGCCACTGGATTAATTCATATCTTCATAGAATTAAATATATTGTGCTAATATTAATTATGAAGAGACCCATTTTTTTTAAGAATGAAAAAAGTCACACTGGGCACATCTACACGCCACCCTATAGTGACATAGCAATATCCTACATTGCCATATGGCATGCTATGGTGATGTAGTAATCACACAGGTCTACATGGCCAGCTACATCACTATCAAAGTACGCTCCCCCAGTGTAGCGTGCCGCTATGGTGATGTAGCGGCAAAATCTAACCATATGCTGCACACATGGTGCAATACTGCCCATATTACACTGTACTTTAGTACTTCCTGCTTTGCAGGGTTGGAATTCTTCCAAAGGGAAGTACTAAAGCATGGTGCCATAGCAGTGTCACCATACAGTGATGTGTAGGCGCGCCCACTGTGTTATAATGTAAACCAGCCACAGCTCTATACAGAAAACATCTAAAATGCTCTGGTCTTTTCATTTTGAATCATCCATTATAAAAGTTAACTTACTTGTGTTTTAAGTTAAATTCTAGTTTCTATAAATGCTAATAATGAGTTGGGTACGACATTGCTAATCACTGCGTGCTCTTATACAAGATGCTACATTGCATAAGTGATGAGCTATGGCAACATAGTTCATCACTATAGCAACGTATAATTGGTGGCATGAACCTGCTTCCTTAAAGCAAGTACTAAATGATTGTGAAGTAACAACTGTTCAGTTGGGTGCTTATGTAGATGCACTCACTGATTGTGATCTTATGCTAAATTCAAATAGGAATAAATCTAAAGTGTAATCACAAATGCAAATTTCAAATATTGTAAATCAGAAAGTTGGGTTATTATTAAACTCCCCTGATTTGAACATGATCCTACATTTCTGCTTTTGAGGTTGTTTTAAAGCTTAAAGAAAACTATCTGATGATGCAGAGAATGGTAAATTCACATGAAAACAGTCAGCTCAAGGGGCAAATGGCAGAAATTTTGTAGGAATTCAGCATGAAATCATGTTAGGACATGCTCCTAAAAGCTCACAGTGGACCCTGATCCAATTCTCTCCAACTTGAACTTTGTATTAGTCCTAAACTAAAGTTTTGGTTATATCTGGTTTCAAGCAGGTCTTTTTTAGTTCAAATATCAATTGAAATCATTGGCCGGGTAAAGAAGTTACACTTATTATGTGGTAAGCATACAGAAAATGCTCTACAACCATAAGCGAACAGATGGCCAGAGCACATGGGGTGCTGTAAAAATGGTGAATCTCACTCTAAGATAACCTTGAATGGATATGATATCAGATTTCACTGTAGGTTAGAGTGCCATAACAAACATCTGTGCCAAACCTCATCATGACTCACATTAGGTTGCATTCCACTGGCAACCCATGGGCTTTGTGGTACCCCACTCACTCCCGTTTCCCAAGGCAATGATTTAGCCTCAGAGAGAGCTCAGGTGGTCTGCCCAAGCCCTGGGCTGGCCTCTCCCCCAGGCTCTCAGTGACCCAAGGTGGCAAAGCATCTGTTTCCAACCTCCCCTCCACTTCCCCTCAATTCCCTCTAGCAAGCTATGAGCCACTGTCTGGTGTTATCACTGTGTGCGCCAATTCCATCTACCCCATCTGGGCATTTGTATGGATTGCAGCTTTCACTTGTTTGCTGGACACTACATTTACACAGGGAGCTATCCAAGATGTTCATCTTGTACAGTCTTGTTTTGAAGTATCTGTATCCAGATCTCAGTCTTTTCAGCTTGATCCACACTTCTCTGTCATGGTCATGCCCAATGTGGGACTTATTTGGTATTGGTATAAAAAGCTGTAGGAATAGATTTCAGATTGGATTACTGTGAATTATTATTTCATTTCTATTCACCCCATCCTTTATCTAAATTTAGTGCAACCCACAAGGCCACAGTACCCGGCCTGCTGGGCTGTCCACAGGCCCAGAAACCTGGCAGCAGGGGAGTGGTTAGAGTCTGTCTTCTTATGTAACTTGGTCTAATGACCTAGAATTCAGGGAATGTATTTGTGTGTTGCAAGTTGTAGAACCTGTTATGAGTCTCTGTGCACTGTTAAGTACAGTATCAAGCTTTTTTAACTCCTGGACCATAGAGAATCACAGTAATCTGCTGGGGTATATATTACTGCAAGTGCATCTGGAAGGTCATTTTGAGCACTTTGAAGTTGGCACCCCATGTCATGCTGGCTAAACGTCTTAAGGCAGCTATCCATTACTGCTGATCTCCTGACTGTGATGTTTTTGGTGAGAGAATAGTTTAATGTGACTCCTTGGTAAATTGGGGTATGCTTGTGTAAGAATGTGGTTGCCTACTCTGAGATTCAATGTGCTTGGCTCAATGATTGTCCAGGTGAAAGAGTGATGATTCTGGTTTATTGATGCTTCCCACAGACCTCAGGCCTTTCAATCACCTCCCCAACCCCCATACCATTGGGCTGGAATGAAGCTGAGGTGCCAGGGTTGGTACCCCTGAGGTACCAGGATTGGCACAATTACTGTTATTAGGGGCTTAGCAGTCTGTATTACATTCAGTGGGACCATAAATTTGGTTAATTGACAACTGGCCATCCCATCCCTCAAGGTTGTGTTGCTTTCCTGAGAGAGGCCAATATGTTTATGCTGATCCCCTTAACACCAACCCGCACCCAAACATACCCCAAAAAACAGTGAAAACTTTTTTTCAAGCCCCACAGCTGAGATGTTACAACAGTCTCAACTCTGGGTTTTGCTGGCATGTCTCTGGCTGCTGTTTGGCTGAGCATCACTGCAGGTAAGATGCAGTGGGAAATAGGAATTCTCTTTAGCAAACCCGCAACCCCACACTCCCTCCCTCATCCTTTTCCCATAGAACCAGAGAAGGCTCATCCTTCTGGCCCTGGACACTTGGGCTTCCAGCCCTTCCAGCTCACACAGCAGGGAGACTGAACCCAGGCATCTGGGTCTTCCCAGCTGGGAAGCAGAAAGCAGGCATTTCATGACATGGTCAATGCCAGGTTGTGGGCAGCTGAGCAGCTTCCAGCCCTGGGTGGGGGAAAGGGTCTGGACAGGAGACTCACCAGAGGTCCTTCAGTGCCTCTGTTCTCTTCAGACTCCAAAGTTTTGTGTGGGAAGCCCAGTCATGGAGCCCAAGATGTTGGATTGAGGGTTGTTGGTCAGAGACATGTGCATAGATGGCATTGGTGAAATGAGGACCTAATGGGACCCTCAATGTGAGGGGTCGGGATGGACATGTTGGTCACTGCTTGCACCTACACTGCTGGGGCACTTGAACAAGCTGTCCAGGCCCAGGGACATACTGTGAAGGTCCAAGGATGAGGTCTACAGATGGCCACGCACTATCTGAGGGAGGCCACCCTTGCTGCTATAGAGCTGAGAGAATCGTAGTGGCATGATAAGAAGTTTATGTGCAGGGTCAAAGACCTCCTGGGGTCCATCTATGACATCCCTGAGTGGTGTCAGTGCTACCTCCTGCAGGGAGATTGTTGCTGTCCTGGGCAGGAGTTGTGGGCCATGCTGCCACCCACCTTGGCCCAACATTGAAAACCTTGCTCCAGGGACTCCCCCCTGGGGTGACATGCCTGAGAGTCCCATGGGGGAGTGGGGCTGGATTCCAGCTGTGGAGGAATGTTACATACCATGCATTTATTGGGAGATGCTGGAGTCTGGGGAGCCCTGGAATAGAAAGTATGGCATGTTGGAGCCCCTGATCCAAGGAGCTAGGAAGGTGTCCAGCAGGGCCCACTGGAGAGCAGCAGTGCGGAAGGGGAGAGGGACAAGGCTGACCAAGACCCACTGCCAAGTCCAACATTCCAAGGTCAAGTTGCTAACTCAGCTGCTGGTGGTTGATGGCATAGGCACAGGGCATCACAGAGGTCCCACACCAGTCCTGGAAGGTGCAGGAGTCCTCAGAGTAGAGGGACGGGGGAGCGGCCTACCAGCCCAGGGGACCAGACCATTCTTGGCCTGGGTCTTGCTGCAGGGGAGCAGCATAATCTCTGCAAGGAAAGGCAGCCCCATAGACTCAGGTTCAGGTTCTGGAGTAGGCAACATTCCACAGCTTTTCTTTATTATGCATAGGAAAACGTTGGCAGGTGCAACATTTATTTAAACCAAGGGAAGGCATTTTCATGTGTGGCATTCCCCCTGATGCTCCAAGTTCATGTTTGTTATGTTCAACCCCTGTGGCTGCCCACCCTTCTCCCCACTTCAACATCATAACTACCCAGTGCAGCCAGTGTCTTTCCCCACTCGCTCAATGTTAACTGAGAAGAAGGTTCCAAATTCTGGAGCGGGCAATGTTGAACAGTTTTTGTTTAATAAACACACTAAAAGTTTGGCAGCTTCAACATTTGATTAAAATGAGGCAAGTCTCTTCCTCAGGCCACATTCCTCCCCAGCCCCAGTGTATGCCTCTAGAGGGAGGGGATTGGGGAGGAGAGGGAAAGGGGAATGGTGCCTGGACAGCATGCGTGGGCAGTGGTGCCCATGGCTCAGGGCCAGAGGAAACCAGTACTGGAGACCCATGCCCCAGTGCCAGGGCAGGGCACTCAAAGCCCTGGCCCACATGGGTGAGAAGCTACCTATCTGTGTCTAAACATGAATCTGGACACCTTGCCACTCTGTGGGGCTGGGGCTACCAGCATCAGCTGGGGGGTGGGGAATAAAGGCATCCAGAACACACATGCGTGCACGCGCGCACACACACACACTCGCATACATATGGAATAAAGGAACCTGGGACACAAACACACACACAGAACCCAGGAGTCCAACACACACACACATGGCAAGCACAGAGTGCTCTGGGTGGGCATACATGGGACCATTGGCTGATGGGTTATAGTCATGATAAGCCACTGCCACATCAGGTCCGGGTCAGTGGCTATGATGTCCCTGCCAGCCAGTCAGAGGTGGCTTGACCATTTTGCTTTGCTTGGGTGTCTTCAGCACCCTGGGGAGCCTGTGGGGCAGTCTGGGAGATATGTGAGAGTCCTGCCTACCTGCTGGACTCAGCCCATCCAGGCAGGCTCCGAGTCCCCCACAAGGGCTAAAGTTCTGGCTGCTCCTGACCTAACCTAGGGCTCTCAGAGTACAGCTTCAGTCAGAGCATTTCTGCCTTTGGCTTCTTGAATGTTTATACTTAGCCATTATTGTTTTCTTTCATCAGCCAGCATTTCCTCAACTGTCTGTGGAAATCATAGTCTCTAAGGTTTTTGGAAGGGGCATTCAACTTGGCACAGCTTATCTATAGTTCTGTATAGTATACTGATATATATGCTGTACAAGTACATGGTTTATAAGCACTAAATCATCGCATTTACCTGATAGTATGTGTGCTGTGCATTTATAAACCATGGCACAAAATGGCTTTAAAAATGTGAGTGGATATGGGAGAATTTAATGTAAAAACTATCAAATATAGAGTTACCCAATTTGTACAGAATTCCAGTGTTTCTCCTTTCCAAGGATTGAATATCATGGTATATTGGCAAAAACATCTGCTTCCCCACAGAGTCTGGGGAAATCTTAATCATCGGAATTATCTTTCATAAGCTTCACAAAAATGCTAAAAGTAACTCTGCTAACTTCATTTCTAAGCCAAATCAATGGGAGTCTTCTGCTGACTTCAAAAGTCTTTGGTCATTCAACTGGGTTTTCATTTTTTTACCAAGCACAATTTCTCACTAATCACAGAGAACATTTTCTTCCTTGGTATAGTTTGCGCTTGAGGGATCAAAACCCTGCTTACTGAAAATCAAAGGTGATGCGTCTTTCCTGACCAAATCACTTATTTAAGGACACATCCTGACCACAGTTTTTCATACCAGCAAGTGAAACTTCAGCTCTTTACCTGGAACTCAATGGGTGCATCTGCACAAGTCATTTACTGCGGAGCTGCCTAATCAGTTCCACAATGAACGTCTCTTTGTCTACATGTGTGCCTCTATTGGGCCACATAAAACTAATAAAATTGGGAGCAGTGTAGTACTTCTAAATACAAATACTAGCCTGTGCCAGAGTTCCTTTTTGTGTAGCAGTGCATGTGTAGATGCTGCCCAACTGGCCGGGGCATGAGAGTGATTTAATGTGAAGGCTGCCTTCTGGCCCCTCCTTCTAGGGCTGCTCTGACTGGGCTCAATGTGCTGCTCACAAATAAAATCCAGAGCAATCTACTCTGGAGTATTTTGTTCCCAGGTGCATGTTCAAACAGTGTTCCTGAGAGCAAAAAACTCCAGAGGTTATTCATATGCATTAACTGCATGTGTGGATGTGCCCAATGTGACTCATTCTGAGAACAGTTTTGCTAATCTGGGAAAGGGCCCAGAGCAATTATATCACTACTATGGGGTTAGAAGATGAAAAGCTGCTCAGGGGAAACAAAATTGGTTTTAGTTGAAACTTTCTTTATGGTTTCTTTCCTTCTTTCTTGGGCAATTCAACAACCTTCATGTCTTTATCAGAAGAAAACAACAGAGAACAGGAATGATGGGGAAAATGTGATTTTCTATAGGGCTTCAGAGAGAGGTGACAAACCTCTGTCATTCCCAGACACTGTAGTGTGTGCAAGTGTGCACATGTGTTTGTATGTTTATATGCATGCACATACATCCAAGAATGCATTTTTAGGAAAAGTAATGTTAGATTTATTATTGTTTTCCAGTAGGGCAGCGCATCTCACCTGACAAAAATGTCACTGAAAGCTGTAGGGTGGTTCTGCTTTTTGGCTATATAGTGTAATTCTCCACTGTTAATTAACTGGAGAGATCTTTCCATTGCATAATCAGAAAGGTGCTGGCTGTATATAAGTAATTCCCCCATAACTGGCCTCCAGAGGGATGGCTATAGTATAATTGCTACATGGCAGCCACTGAGTACCTTCTTTCAGGATTGGAATTCTGTTGCAAACTATAGACCCTCAACTACCTGGCACTGGGACTGACCTATAAAACATGAAATAAATTCTTTACCCATCCCTCCCATTTTTGAGTTGTCCCGGTATTAGACTTGGGATGTAGTGGTCAAACATGTAACCTCACTCAAAGTGAGCAGACTTTTCACCAAAAATCTGAATGATCCTTGTAACATGGAAACTGACAGACTGGCAAACAAATTTACTTACTAATTTATAGATTTGACAGTCTACTTAGACTATTACATTAAATTGATTATTTCAAAGGGCATGATAATGACACAACAAAACTGTACAGGATAAATTCTTGAGGGAAAGAAAAAAAGGCAGTTTGCATTACCAAAGAAGAGGAGTAAGAAATTTTCAGTAGCAAAATAATCCTTCAAACCAACTCTCTCAATAAGCATATGCAAGTGTGTGTGTGTGTGTGTGTGTGTGTGCATATACACAGAAAACAATATAAATTATGTGCTATTTAATCTGGTATATGTAATCACACCAGTGGCAGGTGATAAATGAGATTCAACCAAGAGATATAATATAATATAATATTAGTTCCTGACTCCTTATGTGTTTGCAGTGAGTTACATTTCCAAAAATGAAAGATAGCATGCATTTTTCCTCAACAGTCCATTTACTATAGGCATCATAACAGAAAGCATAGTACGGTATGGTGAATACATGTAAAATAAAGAGCAAGTCACACAAGCTACAGCACTCTAGACATTCAGGACTTCATTAAATTTATTCTTAGGGTCTATTTTTTCTTTGCATTCTCCCTCTTAAATATTATTACCAGGATGTGAAAAATTACAGAATTCAGTGAAATGATAAAATACCATCTGTTAAGTCCAACTTTGGCAGGCATCCCAGGTATTCATTATTCAAGAAAAATAATGATGTGTTAGTTGCAGGAGCAAAAACTAGGCTCCCTCAAAGAAAATGTTAATAAAGACTAACAGTATAACTGTTGCATAAACCTAAACCACAACATTCTTTTGTCTTTGTCAACTAGTTTCTGTTCTTCAATGGTACAATGTAAACATGAATCTGGAAAAGATGCTGCTCTGAATGTGATTATTTTTCTGGTTTAAAGATATATTTTCAGGGTTTTTTTATATAATGACTAAAGATCTTCATTGCCAGAAGAACTTATAAGAAAGGTTTGGCAAAGCTGCAGAACATGTTTTCGCCCAAAGATATAGAAAGTTTGCCAGGTATCATCACCAGCAGTGAAATGAGAAGCCATTCTCAACACTTTAATATATCACAGGGTAATGAATATTTAGTACAGTGGAGGATGCTCTATTTAGCCATATATGGCTCCTGTCTCCCCTACACAGAATTAACCCAGTGCAAAACCCTCTGCTATGGGTTTTTGTGAAGTCCAGATGATTGAAAGTTTTGTTTTTAAGATATGATTTTGTTGGAAGTCATAGAACAATTTTGGAACAGTATGCGTACAGCTATAGTGAGTGTTTAATGGAACACTAAATGAAAGACCTGATTAAGAAGAACGAGTCAAAGTTCAAGTGTCAAATATTATTCAAGTATCTCAACATAACATATTAAAAAAATAGGGAGAAAAGGGACAATTCCAAAATTTCCAGTAAACCTTAACTTCACTCACTTCAGTTTAGAAGTGTCCCAGAAGTGTATATAAAGCTGAGCTTCAGATCTACGAGTAATATACATCTGAGTAATTCAGTCAAAGAATACAAATATTACTCATGCTTACTATACAAGTTTTATTTTATTTTGTAGAATTGTACTTGTTGACAAATAAAAATTCTGATGGAAATGTTAGTGAGTTACAGCTATGAAATACCCTGTGCTTTGAAGTGTAATCAAGGTTTGAATTACACTTTGACTCTTGGGGGGCAGGTCTACAAAAAAAAAATTGTCTGCCCATCACAATGTCGTAATAAAATTGGAACCCCCCCCCAGGTTATGATTTTCAAATCTTACAGGGGGACTTTTCTCTCTTATAGTTGGGGGGGGGGGGCAGGAGTCCCCCCCCCCCAGCTCCCTCATAATTCAAATCCTCAGTATAATATATACTATACACAGACTAGCTTTATGGTGTATACATGTACACACACATTGTATAGTTCAAAATATTTCCACCAAAGGATCTAATTTTTGCATTTCAAGGAAAGGGAAGGCAGACATTTGAGTGAGGTGATTATTTCTGCATATTATCTGCTTGTTTTTTTATTTTTATTGAGAATGTAATAGCATTTTCATCACAATAAAGGATGTTTTCTTTGTATAATTTTCTGTCAACCACGCTGGATTTATGAAATATCACGCTATCATATAAAAACACTGCCCTTTTAAAACAACGTTTACAATATTTTTTCCTCCTTCAGAAGGCAGTCTGTTCCATTATAGCAGCAGTTTATTATGCTGTCTAATTTCTAGGTGTGTATATAGTTCAGGGGGAAGAACAGTTCTGCTCTTTATCCAGAAAAAAACATGACCTTCAGTCTATCCACTCATTCCCTTTATATAGCTTACAATTTGCCACAAAGAATAAAATCTCCATCTACAAAACACCATAAACAGGATAATTCTTCTATCTGTTGCTTGACTTCTAAAGAAACAAGCACCTTTTTCTTTCTCAAATATAACTCAGACCATTATAAAGGTCCTGGATCTAATCCTCTATTGAAATGGAAGGGGCTGTGATGACTTCCATGAGCTGACAAGGTAATTTAGTGCCTAATTCTGCTAATCTGCACCTCACTAAACTAAAGCTTTGCTTCCAGCTCAGACTAAGGATCTTTTGATATTTTACTCCCTGTAGCCTCCTCCTTACCTGCTTCCACTCTCCCTCTTTGTGCATGTAGGGGAAAAGAAAAAGCCAAGTTAGGGCTCTATGCATTCTTATTTTGGGGGGAAATGTGTGAAATGACTCCCACTTAATTGCAAGACTGTTCTACAAGGCACCCGACAGTCTGTTTATCTGCTCTTACTAGGTTTTAAAGTGAAAAACCTGCCATTCCAATTTTTCTTTTAGATCAGAGGCTTTTCACTATCATCCCATAAATTCTGAGATGTGGGGTCTGAAAAACCAAGGGTCACTGGTCTCCCATTCAGGAAAACCGGTCCTGTTTGTGACAGTGGAAAGTAGCGCTGCTTAATCGCTGCTAACTGCACTACAGCTGTCACCCAACTCCTTCCTAGCCAGTTGCTAGCAGTGAGTCAGACTCTTTAAGAACTCTTCAAGGGTTGTGCAATTCTGCATGGCTCCTGCTGTGGCCTATTTCTTAGGTAAGGTAGAGACATTACACATTTACTGGTTTTAGTGATCGGAGACTGGTTTATACCCAGAACAGAACAGAAGTTTGCCACACAGAGTGGTTTAAAATGGCAGAACCTGGTGCAAGTTTTGCCCCTCGCCACCAAAGGGCGAATGTGTGTTCTACTGTTCTAAATTATGCCGCTTACAGAAAACAATGTAACTTAGATCAATTCTGCTTCAGGCTTCTTTGAATGTCTGTACCTAGTCTTAAGGCCAAAATATAGCTCCAAGGGAGACAGACCTAGAAGTCAGTGCCAGGATCCTTGAAGACTGAATCTTAGAATTCCCTTTAATGTGCTTGGGGTATTTGGCGATTGAGCAGCAAAAGAACCTATACAATATGTTACAACTGCTTTTCAGAATGACCATGTGATTGTTTACTACATTATATTATACTACTATTATGAAGGTCATTTTCATGTTTGATAAAACTTTCATGAATGGGAAGAGAAAAAAAATCCTATAATTTTTTTCTGTTAATTGACTGTAGTTTTTATTAAGTAATGATTTAATTTAAACTCCCCAAAAGGCCATTAACAAGAAATCCACAATCCTGACAGCTTATACCATAAGATGATGGAACAAATTGTTCCTTAAGAGGTGATAACTCCCCTTATTTTATTTACCTTTCACTATCATAAATCTTTTTGTGCCTCAGTCCTGCAGGCACCTATGGATATGATTAGTTTTCACATGACTATGTCCAGTGAAGTGAAAACATTATTTATAAATAATGGAATCTAAATATTAAAAAGCACAAGAAAATAAGCTTATGGGAACAATTCTTCATTGGTTTCGGGATGGTATATATTGGTACATATGATCTAACATTTTTTTTCCAGCTCTGATTTCTCTGAGTCAATTAGGTATTCAAAAATATACCTACCAGAGGCAGTCTTAACCTTTATCTCATACAGACCCTGAACTTGTTTCTATTCAAGTCAATGGAAAACACTTATTTCATGAAACAGGAATAGAATTAGTCCTTTTAAAAGAAGAAAAATGACCATTTCCCACAGGAAACAAAGAATGGCCACCCTCAAAGGCACTGCTTAACATAACTATATCTTTTTGTTATACTACACTTTAAAATGCAAGTCCAAACAGGGTCCCATTCCTTTTAATACTCATACATTTGAGAAGATGGATTAGTTTTCAAACAGAGGAAGGAGGTAAACTTGTACTAACTGTGGGTGGTGGAGTAATTAAGCTGCACTGCTCGACAGTTCATTAGACAAAACAGTATGTGGAAAATGTCTTGTCATGTCTAATTGCTACAGCTGTTTGGATTCCTCTGTTATAGTGAAACATCAGCTATTCAGCAGCCAGAGGAAGGAATTCATCTTTAGGTAGAGTGGTTTGCATGCCTACATCTTTCTGTACAACCAGTGTTTCCAATCTCTGACTCAGAGCTTTAGACTGGTTGATGAGAAATTACCAATCAAATCATAAATAACCTCCCTCCATTTCCAAATAGTGTAGACATTAGCAAATTAGGCCACTAGCATTACTCAGAAAAATTTGATAGTTAGCTATATGGTATAAGGTGCAAAAGTATAGCTAGCTTTTTTGGTGCCCTGGGAAGAAGGAAGGAGGGGTAGGCTATCGTGCTGAGCACAATAGTGTGGAGGATGGGAAGTGGGCTTACTGCACCCAGGCTGTTACAGTGGTATAACCTTGGGCTGCTGCTGAAAGCCTTCAGTGCAGGCTCTGCAGGTGCTGCATTTCTGGTACCCCCTCTATATCTGCATCAGAGGCTGGTGCCCACTTGCCCACCCCTACTTATGCTATTGGCTGGGTGATACTGTGTTGACTACAGAAGTAACTTTTACATCTACATTAATAATCAGCTCTCTATAGGCAGCTTTATATCCTCTGAGTTCTTCCCAGAGGCATTCCAATGCATGGGCCCCAGAGTTCAGATGGAACCAGCACAGGGGAAGGAAAACTTGGTGCCAGAGGATTCCCACCCCTCCTTGGCCAGCACCGATTTCCTGGCTGAAACTCTTTCCTTTCCTTTGCAGCTGCAGGACTCTGGTCCCTGGAAAGGGGAGAAGGGCCAGCCATGCCCATGGAGATGCAGGGAAAAGGGCTTCAGCCAGTAGGGCTGTGCGAAGCTTCGGTCACTGATTTGATTTGGAGGAGATTCAGCAGCTGAATCTCCAAATCCAAATCAAATCAGGAGACCCTTAATTTCTCTGAACTGAATCTGAAGCCTCCAATTTGATCTGGAGAGATTCAATGATTTGGCCATAGACACAGCTTTATATGTTGTTTCTACATACCTCAAGGTACCAAGTGGCTCGTGAATGCTGTGGAGTGAGCAGAGGACTCCCGCTCTGCTCCCTGGCTCTGCAACTGGTGCCTCCTGGATCTGGGGGGGCACCCGAGGTCCCTGCATGGCCAATCAGTGAGCCAGCAGGGTGCGGGGTGGGGTCCACTGCCGAGCCTGTGGGCCCGCCCCCCACGCTACTGTGGAACACTTCATCTGCCTCACCTTCTCAGCATTCATGAGCCATGCCTGGTTCCTCAAGGTATGTAGAAAAAACATATAAAGCTGTGTCTATGGCTGAATCGCTGATTCTCCAAATCAGAATCAAATCTCCAGATTCGGATTTAGCCAAATCGAATCAGGACAGTAATCCGAATCAGTAAATCAAATCACCGTCCCCCAAATTGGGCCAAATCTGAATTGAATACAGCCCACTTCACACACCCCTATCAGCCTGGAGCTCAGCACTGGTTCTGGGGCAGAGGAAATCTTCTGAGTCCTTCCTGGAACTGCTCCAGTGCATGGTCCCAGGGCTTGGATGGAACTGGGACTGGGGAAAGAAAATATGTGCCCCGGCGGCCAAGGCCAGGAATGCGGGGTGTGCCACTGGCACCATCTCCCCCCAGCAGCTCACAAGCATCACTCTCCCGCACTTCTGTCCTGCCTGAGGCTGACAGCTCGGGAGTGGGGCCCACTGGGCATTTAGCTGGAACTGCCAAGCCCAAGCAGAGTTCCAGTATGGCTCCTGGGGGGCAGGGGGAGGGCGGGAGAGTAGCGGGGGGGACCAAAAAGCATCCTGGGATGCCAGAGGACAGTGACCTAAGTTGAGTCAGGAGGGGATCTGGTACAGAAGTTCAATAGACCAGTTTAACATAAACCAATTGAGTCTGATACTACCTCCATCCACGTCTATTTTAGAACAGAATTCAGGTCTACAAAATCCTAATTCAAAGATAACACTCCTAATGATAAGGTTATATAATTATAATCCTGCATAAATTTTTCTAATCTAATCTAATTCAAGTTTTTATTTATTCATTTGTTTATTTAAAAAATTACCAATGTCTCTAAGAGTAGCAACTAAATGCTATAAGTATGTGTTTTTGAAAAATAGAACTACTGAAGGTAACTTTTATTAAATGACATTTTAAAAAAGTATGGATAACATTTTGCCTTCACCTGAGTCAATGGCAAACTCCTATTGATTCTAATAAATACATGACTTCACAGTACCTATTATGTCATTTTTTACCCCTAACTAGATAGAATTTCTAACAAATAAATATTTATGATAAACTATATGAACATATTGGTATTTATAAATATCCATTTATACATGGTAGGTATCTGAATACTTGCACATTAATTCACAAAAGTATTTTCAGATCACTTTTACTAGTGGAAAATTCTGCTCCATTATTTCACCAGCAAAGACTTTCACTTTACATAGAGTTTTAATTCATGTTCTTGATATATTACAATCACGTCTACAATTCTGAATCTAAGAATCAGAAGTCCTGATTCCCATCCTTTTCAGGGGTATATCTATCTTAGAGAACACAACATGCATAAAATCGGCTATTGAATAATAGCTTTAGTAAACACATCTATTGACGTTGGACAGAAAATTACCACAAGGCAAGAAAGAAGACAGTCATTTGTTATGGCCACCTAAAAGTAGATGCCTGCATTATCATCTCTGTAAATTGGTCTATGTCATACACAGCTAGCATGCCTAGGAGAGAAGCTTGCTGAGTGTTTTATTAGTTTTAAATCATTTCACAGTTAGGGTTTTCCACAAGGTTCAAAATAGCTTAGAATCACGGTGATATGCTTCTATATTTGAACCATAAATCAACTGTTATCTCATGCCCACTTATGAAGACAGCGGTAGATTCAAGAGTTCATGAGCGTAATGCTTAATAATGTGTCAGTTAAACAGAATCTGTAGCTTAAATTAAAGGGAAAATGGGTTTGCTCAGGAAGAGAAAAAATTGTGTTGCAGGTTTAGAAAGCACATGGTGGCTTGAGCAGATTATCTTTGCCTTTAGGCTGACTCAGCTGTGGGTAGCATATTGGTACAGGGCCCGGGGACCAAGGTTGCAGCTGTCCTGCACTTCTGACAGACCATGTGATCAACTCAGGGTGTTACAGTTCCTAGAGGCTTTCATCTCCTCCCCAATCTACAACGTTGCTAGCTGGTGCAGGGAGGTAAAAGGAGTTTATTTGCCTTCTTAGTCTCTTGAACAGGTGTATAAGAAAAATAACTTGTACTAAAGGAAAAACCAGACATAACTAAACATTTTGTTGATGGTCAGAAACTTCACATATTGTTATCACCAGCCATGATTAATGTTATGGCAAAGGAAGAAATAAAGACATGAACAAAACTGCAAAATCACTTCTAAAAGAAGAGAGGTGTGCAGGGGTTTGTTTGTTTTTTCTTTTAAAACAATTTTTTAAAAGATATTTTCTTCTTGGCTAGGTTTAAATTCAAGGGTATTTTCTTTTGGCTTTATACTAGATGTAAATGGGATCACAACCTAAACCTTTCCACGTAATTAATCACGTATCTTTCAGTTTAGAATATATTATTCACTAATCCCACAGAAATGTATTCACATGCTTAATTTTGTAACATGAGTAGCCCCAATGACATTAATGGTAACAGATCTTAAGTTAGCAATGATATGCTGAAAATAAGGCTTCCTATAAAAGACAACTAACGTACTAATATACATTTGGGCAACTCTATAATACAACTGGATAGTAATTAATATCATATTTTATTGACAGCATTATGTTGATGGGTATTTAAAAAAATATACAGAAAGAAACCACTAAGCCTTTGGAAATGGGCCCCAATATATAATATTTAAGCTTGGTAATTGAAAGAAACTACTTTGATATGCTGTAGCTGTTATACTACTTACAGACCTAATTTTGTAATCATTAAAACATATCGGTCAGGCTAAGAGTCAACAGAGCATTATGTAAACAAGATCCAATTAATCTTTAAGTGCTATGTGTACTCTGACGTGACAAATTAGTTTTGGTCTGCTGTTATTCTCTCCTGCTAGAATGAGTGGGTTAAAACCTTGAACGATAATGTCAAAAGCAGAAATATTAAAAAAAAAGAAAAGTAGACATCCTTTTAGGGAGGTCTAGATTAATCAAATGTGACTTCTGCCCCCTGTTTGTAAGCCTCCTTTAATGATCAACATCATTTTAATACGTCCAGTGAACATATTTGTCATGTAAGGACTTCATTGTGGGAAAAAGTTGAAACTTGGTGTCTTAGATATCTCAAGCTTCTCTGGTGTTATATAGTTTATACATTATGTTTATAATTATAGTTTAAGAAATAATAATGTGTTGATGCTAATTGAATCTCATATTTAGATCCTGACTTACACGTTTGTTTTTCTTTTTATATAGGTTACTTGATTCTTGGCTTGTATTTTTATGGCAGTTCTGTGCACTTATTTCCACCTCAAATTCATCTCTGGTAGCTATTTTCTCACTACTGCATTTTTACTCATAGGAATCCCCAGACTTCTTTAAATGTTACAGAATAGTGTAACTGGGTATAACTTATTAACTCTAGCTATTTTTTCATTTTTCTGAATTTGGTTTAAGTATCATCCTGTATCCTATCATTATCTTCCAGAAGTGAAATCATATTTTTGAAATTATTGATTCTTCATAAAAATCAATAGATTATTATTGTTCCCAATACAAGGCTTATATGGAAGGTTGCAACCTGCAAATTGCAAATGGGAGTTTAAATTTCTCAACAAGACTACAATTTAACCTTTTAATTTGCTCCTAATCTTATTACATGACCCCTGAGGCTATATTTACCTTTAAGGCAATTGACATTTTTTAACATATTGGCAGGAGGATTTAAACAGCAAGCAGCGTGTAAAAGAATTCACATGTATTTTGAAAGATTTCCGGTTTAGGGTGAGGACCTAGATTACTGTGTCCAACCTGTCACTCAAATTCTCATTACAGTTTCAAGGTCAATCGCTCTTACCAAAATAGCTTGACAAGCACAACTGCTCTTTCCTATTAACACTGCAAGAGTTTAACATCTTTATTTTTTGTAGGTGTGCATTAAAGGTAACAAGTATTTTTCTGTGGCAAAATTGTCTACAGCAAATGGGCAATCGTTCAGGTTTTTTTTTTCATTGTTGAGTGTTAAAGATGTTTGGTTGACAGGTCAAAAAACCAAAGTGCAATGTTTATCCACATATTTGGCCACGGTAGTTAAGTATATATATGATATTCATTATTTTCAAGCACACTTTTAATTTTTCTTAAGTTTTTCCTAATAGGTGAAATAATTTCTGAACTAAATGGTGTATCATGATAAAGAGAAAAGAAACATCTGGGCCCTCAGTGTCAATCACATCCAAACAGACCAATGCATATGTGCAGTGCCTCACTAACGCCTAGGAGAAAGATTCACCTACATGTGTCTTGACTGTACAATCGAGTCTTTGCCTAGAAAAGTATGAAGATATAAAGACAGTTATTAGCTTGGATATGTGTTGGAGCCTTAATGGGAGTTGCATTAGATTGTAGATCTTTTTGGGCATAGACTCTTTTATTTTATAGTTGTACACTGTCTAGCCCAATTTCACCCCAATTTTTGTTGTGGTATAAATTAATAGTAATTACAGAATTTAATTTTTGAAAAAAATATGGAAATAAAAAAGAAATCCTTACAAATTTATGAGCTAAGAAAACAATAAATAACATTTGGCAAAATCGCATGGTGACCATTTCTGCACTAGAAAGGCTTAGGAGGGTTGGAATAATGCTGTAGCCATAATGGTTCAGGAAATATGAGGTGCAAGGGATATTTTTTTGATGATTCTTTAGAGATGTTAAACAAGTGTTTGAGCACAAAGTGCCCTTTCTCAGGTCTTGGAAAGGAGAAGGTTACAGTCTTTGTGTTGAAAATTTCTCTAACACCTCTCCCATCTACTTAGTTTTTTCAGTAAAAGATACCACTTAGAGCTGACATTGGAAATCTCAAGGCTAAGGAAAGTGAAAGGAGCTGTGTGTGAAAAAGCTTGTGTAACTGATATTAGTCTGTGTAATTAGTCCATCAGGAGTATTTCATTCACTTGGAAATGTTTAGGAAAGCAACAAAACTATAAATTTTATGGTGTATTGTGGATCACCCTTTAAATATACTCTGCAAAATACAACTTGCATTTTATCTCTCTTTCTGCCAAAAGGAATACAAAAACACTATCTCTTTAATCTGCATATGTAATCCTCAAAGACAATGCAGTCCCTGAAAGAAAAACACAAAGCAGTTTTTTCAACTACCACAGTTTATAACAATTTTTCTTATTCTGGGACCATTCATAGGATTTACTATGTGATTACTTTTTATAGAGGCTCCATTTCCTCTTTTATACCATATATTTTCCTCATTATATGGTACAGATGAGGCATAGCACCGCATAGGACTTCTAAATTAAGTTTTATTATTTTAAACCTTTTCATAAGTACTGGGAAAATTTTCTGGCAGGTCTTCATCATCAGTTCCTCTCCCTTTTTTATATATGAAATTTATTTTGCTACCTTGAGTTACTAACTTGCCCTTTTATTTAATTCTAATTTTCCATTTTGTTTCATTCAGTGACTAATGATTTATTGAAGAATGTGAGAGATTTTGAATAGTTTAAGGAGAGCTTGAATTTATTTTGCAGTTTTAAATGTATGAAACTTAACTTGATAATATTATTTTTCCTTCCCTAGCTACTGCTTCTGATGATAAGGAACAACTGGGAGCAGCAGTCTTTACTGATGCAGCTGTAATAATTCAATCATATAACTTAAGTGTGTGAATTTGACTTCTCAGCATGACCCTTTGAGAATTTTTTCCTCAGTGATTTCTGCAAACAAAATCCCTTTAAATGTGTTAAGCTGGGTGCACAAAATCACTAAACATTTTTGAAAAATCAGACTGATGCTTAGCATATTTATAAACCAACCCAATATCCCTTCACGTAAACAAGAAATCCATTCCTGCTTCTATTCAAGAGCTTCAGCTTTAAGAAAAACAGATGACTAAACGCAAGAATTACCAACGGTATCTAATTGACTAAATCGAACTGTTTGTTTCAAACTTTTGTAATGATTCAAAGTTTAGTCCTGAATCTTGTTGTTGATGGGGCTGTCTCCCCCCACCCCTTTTTCAGTTCTTCTTATTCATGTTCTATCATGCTAGACTGATTTGTTTCCAGGACTAAGTGAAAAGGAAAGGAAAAGGAAGAGAGAGATAAAGAACCTAAATGAATACAATATTTTCCAAGTAGTAAGATCTGTTTAAATGCAGATTTGCCCTGATTTTCCAGGGCATGTAGAATAGTAAATGACCTGTGTCTTAACTGGACAGGATACTCAACAAACTAAAAAAGAAGATTACATTGATGAACAGCATCCCACAAATCTGGAATATTTTTAGGCCAAGATTTTTAGGAATGGGTTGTTTATATTAGATTCCAAGTTCTTGTGCAAACATCTCTATAAAATAGCTGTTCAGGGTTTTTTTTTGCTTTGTTTTGTTTTTTGTTTTCTTAATGATGAGAATACAGAAGCAAATACTAGATTCCAGAGTCTTTTTAAAACTGTGACCAGAAACTATACCTTTTTTTCATTATTCTATTGATGATTCGCATCTAAACTTTCCACATGACAATTAAAGTGCTGCTAACTAAGATCTAAAGAAAAATGAATGTTGTTGCTGTTGATGCAAAACTCCTCTATTTCCTCTATGTGCCATTTACTGCAACAAAAAACAGAGTGCAAAGCTCAACAATGATAGTTTGAGAGGATCGCAACAGGACCAGTGTTGAGATTCCCCAGTGACACAAGGGAAGAGGTGAAGTAAAAGCCAACACTGAGATGTGAATGTAGGAAAGGTTATTTGACCAGCCATGTACTTACAAATCCATCTAGAATCTCTTCTGGTAATCTGGCCACCAGGAGTGGATGGCATTTGGGATGAAGCAAATTTCTAATAGGTTGGCTGTTAGGAGGGAGAAGTGGGAATGAAGTAAACTGCCTCAAAGGACAGGAGGACACAGCAGAGAAAATGGTATTCTGGGAAGTCCTGAGGTATGTATAGAT